>NC_072826.1:30605000-30795000 GCF_027744805.1 Dunckerocampus dactyliophorus
GTGAATTTCCCCGCTGTGGGATAAATAAAGTACAAATACAATACAAATGGCTAATCAATAATAATAATGATGCTAATAAATTCCCCCGTGTACCTTTACTGCCATCTCACTGAGTGCAGTGTGTGTGTGTGCGTGTGTGTGCGTGTGTGTGTGTGTGTGTGCGCATGCTCGCGTCCACGTTTGTCACAGTGACACAAAATAACTGAGAGACACAAACAAACTGTCCACCGTCCACACCAAGAACCTTAGAAGAAATCTGTAATCAGCATCGCCTGGTGCAACCAAGACAATATGGACACCATCACAAGACAGAGGAGATGGATTGGACACATGATGAGAAGAGAACCAGGCAACATCTCTCACATAGCCTTTCACTGGCCACCAGAGAGGAACAACCCAAGAGCTCCTGGCGTTGAACTGTAGGCAGCGGCTGTAACGTTCGCAAATCCAACCGTGCTTACTTACACTCACTGCCAATAATTACCACGCTGGTTCACCGTATTGCCATGACCAGTGAGGGCCCTTGGTGAAAAGTAGCAGAGGGAATTACGTTTTAGTCATTAGTGATTACAGAAGCCTGTCACTTCTCCTGCTGTGTTGTGATGTCTGGAGCAGCTGTTTCCCAGGGTGGGGATCCCAGATGAGATTGTGACCGACCAGGGGATCAACTTCACCTCCAGACTCTCCAGGCTCTTCCACCAGCAGCTGGGAATCACACCCATCAAAACCGCCCTTTACCGCCCTCAGACAGATGTTGGTTGAGCGCTTCAATTAGACCCTGAAAGTTTGTGGCGGATACTGGATGAGACTGCCCTTCCTGCTATTCACCTACCAGGAGGTCCCACAGGCCTACACAGGATTTTCTCCGTTTGATCTGCTCTATGGCACGGAAGACTAGGAGGCACCCACACCGATACTTATCAGTGGCCGAGCCTCCCTACTCTCAATCTTGGTTCATCCCAAGATGTATGATGGAGTTGACGTTTTCCTTGATATTGCTGGAACGAGAGATGCACAATCTTTTTTTTCCCAAACCAATACCCATAACCTTCTGCTTCTTAAGACCAGTATCATACCAGTAACTGATAACTGCGTAGTTTGTGCACACCTGGAGGTAAGAAGGACTGGAACAAATTAGGATTTGACCAAGTGTACCTGTTGATTTGTCCTAATCAAATACCATAACATGACTACTACCATGTCACTACTACTCCGGGGCAGCATGGCTCAGGTGGTACAGTGGTCGTCTCCCTGTGGGTTTGATCCTCCGTCCTCCCGTGATCATGTCCAAGTGTCCTTGGCCATAATACAGAACAGTTGCTGATGCTGCGTCATCAGTAGGTAAATGTGCTAGCAGTGTCAAAGGGCTTTGGGTGCCTTGAAGGTGGAAAAGCGCTATACAAGTGAAAGACCATCTACCATCAGGGGAACCAGAGTATAGGGCGGAGGGAGCAAGCCCAGCAAGGTGCACTGTATTAGGGCACACGGCATGGAGGTCTCTGGCAAATTCTGCACTTTCCAAACGCTGCGGTGCTGGCGTTTCAGGTGGCTGATAAGGTTTTTGGCGGAGCATACAATTAGCATGAAATGTCTTCCTCGGAAAGTGAATGTTTGTTTACATGTGAGCTGGGGGGAAGTTACCAGTGGCCGTTAACGTCACAGGCAGGAGAAAGAAGGAGCGCTTGATTTGCTTATTGATTTGCTCATTGTGTTATATGTGAGCGCTTGTTGTTCCCTGTCAGCCACAGCGTTGCATTGCGACACGGTACGGGATAAATTGTTATGTCTTATTATATTTACAGTTCAGCTTCATATCGGTCCAATAATTATTGCACACCCCCAGCTGGACATTTGCTTAACCTAAGCCTGAAATGCTCCAAAAGGTTGTAGTAGGATGCAGAGGTGAGATTTTTCCAAGTAGAGTATCAAAGTGGTGGCACTGCGCTTCTCCTCCCCTGCCATCTCTTGCTCACTTTCCCCTCACTAGCCGCTGAGCCACAGTGGATGCTTGTACTTAAGGACTCTTGTGTGAATGGCAGGGAGGGGGGCTTAGCTCCTTAATCCTCGCAAGCGGGGCGCTGCAGATATCTGCCTCCTCTCACTTTCTCTCCTCTCTCCCCGTCACCAGACGTTGTTTTTCTATCCTCATTTCACGCTCTGTTATTCCCTCACTTCCGCACCAGCTCTGCCGCTTGTTTTGTTTCTCCTCATCCTCTTTCTGTTGCGCCACTATTCCCGCTGTCGTGGTCTTTGGTGTAGGAACCCGCAACGTGCTTGAGGCCCGGCCTGACTACACAAGGAACACTTTGTATCATCTGTTCGCCTGAGATGATGCGCAATCACCGTCCTTTCTTGCCACAGCTTTGTGATGAACAATGCTCTCACATATGCAAAGATGGATGGAGAGGAGGAAGAAAAGCTATTTTGGGGACTGCAGACGATGCTCCTTTCGCTGACGATGTAAAGAATGCATTGTCGGGATGGGAAGTAGATGATGGGGAAAGTATTCTCTCCTCTTCACAGTCTTTCAGTCCTTGCAAAGCCGCATGCATGACTCCATTTCCCAATAAATCATCCACACATACACTGCATAAATATCAGGTAAACTGCTTGGGAGATATTAACAGTGGAACCTCAAAGCATAGCTTGAGCAAGCACAACTCTTGTTGACTAGCTATTTAGCTTCCTGGGTAGTAGTGCTAGTGAACAGTGACCACTGGTTAAGAGTGTGTTGGTGGTGATGATTAGCATACGGCTAACACCCCCTCCAACACACTCACTGCACTAAGGAGCGCCATTAGTGACAGGCGGGTATCGCAGGTCTTTCCTTCGCCAAGGTGCTGAAAGCAATGCTTCCTGCCTGTGACGCATGCACATGGCCATATATTGATGATCCACTTCATTTTCATTTATTGCGTGCTTCATTCATGTATTTATGATCGTCCCAGGCCAAACGAGAAATCCTGTCACGTTTTAATCTCGCGAGATCACGGGACACCCCTACCTCCTTAGCGTTCCGCTGCATGAAAAGCAATAAAAGCAGCCTGGAAAGCTTCTTTGTCCCGTGTAATGAAATGCTTGGTTAACAATGCATTGAGGCGCGTGGTGGGGTCCCTCGTGTTTCCTCTCTGCCTAGCCAAGCGTGCTCCTGCTGCTCATTTTACGCCACATTACCGTTTAAAAGTCAAATCATTTCTGCTGTTCCTTCATTAAAGGAAAAGTGCACTTTTTTGGGAATTTTGCCACAATCATCCACATTCCTTATGTCAGACATGAACACACGTCCTTCTCTTTTCTGTACCTTCTAAAGATATTAAAACAGGTAAAAAGAGGCAGCTAAGAATGCACGTAATGGGACGCGCCTAAAACACCTCCAAAAAGCTCCAATAAGGTTTTATGGTGTTCTATCCATGCTGTGAGCATGTAGTAACATGTAGGGATGTCCCGATCCCATCTTCAGGATGGGGATCGGCTGCCGATCTGCTGTATTTTCAGGAGCAGATAATATCGGCTTCCGCCATGATGTTTGTAACTCTGGGCCACACTCCAACACGGCAGGTGCGGTAATGGGCCTCAAAGCTGCTTGCCACTCGACTCCCACCACCCGCAAGAAGAAGAAAAGGCAACTCCACCATGCAGACATGTCCGCCGTGTACCGTGGTGAAGTTAGTTTCACGTTGGTTGTCAGATATTGAGTTCTGTAGCTACAGTGGTAGTTCCTTTAACTGTGCCCGGCCTGTTGTGTCATGGTGTGGGGAGCTCGCACGGGACGTGCCGCTCTAACCGCTGGTTGCTTATATTAGGGTCCGTCAGTAAATTACTATTGCGCTGAAGAGAATTGTCATATATTGTAAATCACACCACAAATTGATCTATAATCATGTCAAATGATTAGTCCTAAAGTATTTTGCACGCCATTTTTTTTCCAATTGGATCTTTTATTGGATCTTTTATTGGATTAGGGGGCTGACTCACAGAGGTTTGTTGCAAAAGCCAAACAATATTGTTGGTCATACTTTGGAATAAAAAAGTACTTTGCTTGCATAATTTGTAATGCTTTGAAGAGCTATTTTCAGAAATTCATGTTTGTAACAAAAGCTAATTTAAAAAAACACCCAACAACAACAAAAAAGGGATTGGTACTGGATCGGGTCGAAAGCCAAAAAATGTGTATGGGGACATCCCCAGTCACAGGTACATCCATGATAACACGCCATTCTTACTGTGCTTTGGTCATTTTAAGCATTAGCAACACAACTCCAAATGAAAAAGCACAGCTGCAGCATTTGGTTAACATCCTTCCTCTGAAAGTGAATGTTTGTTTGCTCACCCGCACACTACGGGTAATCGCATCTCATTGGAACATTTTCTGAAATGATCATCCGAGCTATTTTTAATGTTACCCGATTTATGGGAATGATGCCATAATTCCCTGATATCAGTCTGATAATTGTCGTGCACCCCTAGATTCCATATTCTATATTTCTTGTAGGAGCTACTGTAGCTCTCTGGGCATTTTAAAAGCAGGCTGATAAAGTGTACATGTACTGTTGGCGGGCCTACAAGCACTGCAACAGAGCGACATATTTAAAGTTGTCTTCTCTGCTGTGCAGGTGAGTGATTTATGACGACATCACGTAAGTGAAAGCGACGACCGCGCACGACGGAGGCCAATGATTGGACACGTTCAGAGGCCAGTTAAAGTGTTAAAGTGCTGTCAGAGTCTATAAATCCACACTGCGCCATCTCTTGGCCTCTCGCTCAGAGAAGAGGGAGGCCAGCTCCCAGCCTCCAGCCCCCAGCCCCCCCAGTGGCAAGCACCTTTTGTTTTGTCATGCAAATGCTTGGCAGTGAGAAAGATCAATGCCCATGAAATAGCTTATTGAATTCTGGCCTACATTTGAGAGAGTCTGGCACAAATGAAGAGATGCAGGAGGAAGGAGGTGGGGTGGGGGTGAGATAAGGAAGAAAAAACAAAAAAACAACCGCAGGCAGCAGCTTATCGCCACAAACCATCACGTGCACACGCAGACACGAGCGCGCCAACGTGCTGCGCCTGAGGCCTCCCAAATTGGCAATTCATTTGGCCGATTTAGCCTTAATGATCACAGAGGTCATGTCAATGTCAGTGACGATGGGGCGGCCCCTCAGTATTCCCTGCCCGCCTGACGCTGGGGGTCTGCTTGCCAAAATAAAAGAAAAAAAGAACAGCGATGCAGCCATCTTTGGTTCCATGCTCAGCACCAAATGTCAGGCGCCTCACATCTGCATGAAAATGTGCTGCTGTGCACGGATGAGCCCCCCCCCCTTTGACAACACTGCCGCAAACAACCTTCAATGTGTCCACCCGCATTTTTACCCCCACTTGATGTCACGCCATTGCAAATTCTCTACTTCATTTGGTAGTGAATGACACTGATGATCATTTATTATTCGTACAGATGCTCAATATTGGCTTTCTCACTGATACAGTAATCCCTCCTTTATCGCAGCTCATCTGCTCCACACTTAACTAGGATTTGGCACAAGAGGATTCCTTCTTTATTCATGAAATATTTTGGTAGTTAGACCACAGAAAACCTGTTTACCATCTTTTAAATACAATATTTAACATTATTAGAGCCCTCTAGACATGAAATAACACCCCTATAGTCACCTTTACACTCCTATTACCCAATATAGTAGACATAATAAGACAAAATAAGACATAGAAAACCTGTTTATGACATTATAAATATGCTTTTCAAAATTTTTAGCACCCTCTAGAAATTAAACAACACCCCTATAGTCACCTTTACACTACCTATTACCCAATCTAGTGCCGTAAATTCTGGTATATAAGCCACTACTTTTTCCGTAAACCCTGAACCCTGCAGCGTGTACAGTAGTGCAACTAATTTATGGCTAAATTATAATCTCGTGACCTCTCCTTTACGTCAGAAGTTCTGCAAATTGTTCAATTACTGTGCCACTTGCGAGTCAGTGAGGAAACGGTAGCTCTTACTTTGGTAGGAGCCCGTCACGAGCTATCTGTGCACTGACAACGAGCTTGCTAACCTACTGGAAATCACAGGAGGTCATTGCTCAATACAACAGTCTGACTCACGGTGTCATCTTACAAAACACTAAACTCATCACACAGCAACCTAACACTCAAATGGTATACCTGACAAATATACAAACATGTACCAATAAAGTGACAACTTTTCAAGTTTTCCCACAGGAAGACAGGAAGTGACATCGGGGGTTCGGAGTTGAGTTTTATCTTCGTGTGGGTCAATGCTGCAACAGTATCACGTGTTAGGGATTATTGTGCCTGTTGTGAGATGATTGAAAGATGCAATAAAAGCCATCAGGTCTGGTGCTTGTGCGTCTCAGCCAACATGACAGTAACATTACTGACACCTAGTGACCAGTGTACAATACTACGCATCATCACAACCTCTTTCAATGCATCTTCTGGATGCCCTCTATTTGGATTTGACTTCATTTCAACATTTTAATGCCTGAAAATGCTTCATTTAGGCCCAAAATGCTTACAACTTGCTTAAATATGTATATTTTTTAACAGTAATAATGGGCCATATTCAAGCAGGAGACAGCATGATTTATTAATACAGCGGAGTTTTGAAAAAGCGTGATAGAGTGAAGCTGTGAAATTTCAAGTGTGAAGTGGTGAGGGATTGCTGTACTGTGTTTTGGTAAATACAGTGTTCCCTCGTTTATCGCGGGGGATAGGTTTCCAAAATAGCCCGCAATAAGTGAAATCCGTGAAGTAGCCAACTTCATTTGTTCCCATTTCTCTCTTGTTGAAACACTCTCAAACCTTCGTTTGAATTTTAATGATCAACCTACAGGTCGGGCACAAGAAATGATTAAGTCTATCACGTATTTCACTCCTGCAACCGTGCGTCTTCGTCCTGGCGGCACTGTAGCGTTTTTATCCTTGTTAAAACATATTGCTACAGTCCTTCGAAGCGAAGATTCATTTACAAGCTGGCAAGCAAGCTAGCGATGATACAGGAGACACGGCAGGGCAGCAAGAAGGAGATTAATTGACAGACAATGATCTACAGCCAATCAGGATGCAGAAAACAATGGGCAGTGCAGACAGGCGAGAGGGAAGAAAGACACTCAACTTCCCACAATGCAATTCTTCTTAAAAGGCGAGCCTCAGCACTAAAAAACTTCCACGAAACAGCGAATCCGTGAAAGGTGAACAGCAATAGAGCGAGGGAACAGTGTAGTGTGTTCTGGTAAACAGTAAGAAAGGAATGCAGGATGTTTGATGCCAGCACTGACACATGTGACATGTTGCATGTGACAACCAAAAGGCAGCAAGATAGCTGTGCGCAATAACTGGCTAATAGCTTGTGCTGCCGTACAGTACAAGCGGCTGCTGCTTCTCCTGCACTTCACACCCTCCAGTCACCTTGAACTCACCTTAAAACATGCGCAAACACCCCCCCCCCCAGCCTCACATCTCCTTGTGTTTTACAATCCCACACTATGCTGAAAAGGCAGCGCAATTTTGGATTCTGACCAAAAATATGCTCGCAAGCAAGTTGTTGGTGCAAATTCGGAGAACTAAAGCGCAGGACGACGAGCTGACATGCACACAAACGCAGTCTTTCAGTGAAAGGACTTATGGGAGTTCTATGGCAGGCGGCATTTAAGCTCAGCCGCTGGGGTGCACAGCATCTGTCATTAAAACACAGTGCAGACTCGCACTGACGCCACATTGTTCAGCCTACAACTTCCACTGCAGTGCTTTAGTGTACGTGTGTGTGTGTTTGCTTAGGTTGAAATAGCTCCGTTTGACTTTGGGGGTAAGCTGAGATGCAGTAAATTGGATTTCATGCTTGGTCCTTTGCAGCAGCAGCAGCAGCATCAGGCCACATGAAGCCCTGCCATCTCAACAAACGCAGGTTCCACAGCTAACTGGTACACCGTGGATAGCAGAGATGCCTCCACGAAGCTCCTTGCTGACCTAAGTGGGTGCTGTGGGCTGATATTATCGGACCATATTGGCATAAAAGTCAGATATGGGTTGAAATTGGTAGGATTTTTTCAGCCAATAATGATATGAACATGTCGTGCTCCACACAGCAACAAGCTATCTTGGTTAGAAATCAATAACATCAGCAGCTTTGTACCACCTAAAAACATTGTCCAAATCAAGGGAATAGTGTCTAAGGCACGTTTAGAGAAACTAATCCATGCCTTGTTCCACTTCTCATTGGGCTCTAAACCAGCTGCAGTACATGCACAATGCTGCTGCTCGAGTCCTGACTAGAACCTGGAAATACAAGCATATTACAGTCATCATGTACAGTATTATATATATTACAATATGAATATATTATGTATACTATACAGTTTATTCATAATCAACAACAGGCTTTTATTGCAGCTTTGAATGATCTCACAACAGCCACAATAATCCCTAACTCGGGATACTCCTTGCCACCGTAATCCACACCAAGTCACCAACTCAAGTCTGAAACCTCTGTCCAAACCCCAACCCCCCAGCTCCCCTTGCACTGGAACACATTTATACAGCAATACACACAAGCACAAGTCTTATTTATGTCTGTCTTATTTTCTCTTATTATGTCCACTATATTGGGTAATAGGAGTGGAAAGGTGACTATAGGGGTGTTATTTCATGTCTAGAGGGCTCTAATCATGTTAAAAATGTCTTTAGAAGACCATAAACAGGTTTTCTATGTCTTATTTTCTCTTATTATGTCTACTATATTGGGTAATAGGAGTGGAAAGGTGACTATAGGGGTGTTATGTCATGTCTAGAGGGCTCTCATAATGTTAAAAAAACGTCTTTAGAATGTTGAAAACATGTTTTCTATATCTTAATGTCTTATTTTCTCTTATTATGTCTACTATATTGGGTAATAGGAGTGTAAAGGTGACTATATGGGTGTTATTTCAAGTCTAGAGGGCTCTTATCATGTTAAAAGCGTATTTAGAAGACCATAAACAGGTTTTCTATGTCTTATTTTCTCTAATTATGTCTACTATATTGGGTAATAGGAGTGGAAAGGTGACTATAGGGGTGTTATTTCATGAAATTCATGGGCAGTTGTGGAACCAATGAAGTGTGAACAGGGATTAGTGTAATTTGCTTTGTTTTATGCGTGTAAAAGTATAATTCTTGTCTATAAAATGTGTTTTGCATTCGAATATGTTTTCGTCAGACCTTTAGAAGGGATTGATGATGAAAAGCAAGGTTTGTACGTTTAAAAGACAGCAGTGCCCCTGGGAGGAAAAAGTGGAGTGTAATTTGTGGGTGAAGTCTGCCTTTTGCTTTAAGTCTCTTGGGCTCGACGTCAGCTTCCCCCTGCACCCTCAGCAGGGTGAGCGGTGTGTAAAATGGATGGATGGAAGAGGAAGGAAATGGAAGAGCAAAGATAATCACATCTGGAACAGGAAAACATATAGAGCACAGTGGAAGTCATGGAGAACGTGGAAAACAGGAATATTATCATTTCACATCCTCTCCTGTCCAAGCAGAAGATCCAAGCTGTGATCAGAGAACATCCAATCATGCAAGAAGCAACCCTGCACACCTTCTCCATCTCACTGAGCTCATTATGTTGCAGTTTGGGGCCAACAGAGAAGAGGACGGCATGAACCCACACAGGAGCAAGTGAAGGTCATGTCGACATGACACGCGTCCCCGCTGCTCCACATTGAAAAAGAACATTTACACACCTGCTGGATGTGCAACCTGAGCGTGCAGGGAAAACACACGCAAAAGATGCTAACAATGGACCGGCAGGTGCGTCCTGCAGAGGTGCGTCCTCTGGTGCTTTGATGCAAGGACACGACGCAAAGCTGACGGATGATATACGGTACAAGTAGTATGCTATTTTCCGGGAAAGTGAAAATGACAGGTTATATTCTGGGAGGCTGTGTGCTCCTGATGCGGCAGCAACACACAAAGATAATGACGGGTCGGCGCCAGGCTGGCAGTCCTCGGCCTTAATTTGGTAACCTTGAAACCACTAAATGACATGTACACATTTCTGCCTTTATTATACGTATGCTCCACTGGCTCTTTGTCTCCTGCAATAAAGTTCCATTATTGAGATGATAGACATTACATTAGACATACACCACGCTGTGTCCTCTCATTCTGTGTGGAAGTGGTACATTTTTTGCTTCTTCTTTGTCCTTCTTCCCTGCTCCGTTTCAAACCCTTTCTTTAGTTTAGAATACAGTACATAAATTGGAGGCTAACTAGTTAGCTTGATACAGTAGCATGCTAATGGTCAAAGCCATGGCCTCTCTTCCTGCAGTGATCCCGTAGCCTGCCCATCACCGCTGAGCTACAGTATGTGGTGTAAATAAAGAATATTAGGAGTGTAAAGGTGACAAAAAGCGTATTTAGGAAGTCATAAACAAGTTTTCCAGTCCACTTTGTTAATATTGCACATTTTATAAACATTCTTTTCAAAGGATAGGAGCACACAAGTCACGCCGAGTTAAAAGCCAGAAAATAAAAGTGGCTTTTAAGACGAGACCTAAAGCATTCAACTGTGGGGGGCCTTTTTACACGAGGGGGGAGAGTGTTCCACAGAAAAGGCCCGGTCTCCACTGGTCTTAAGTCTCATCTTAGGCACCACTAGTACGGCTTTTCCACTGTGTTGCCATTGTCCTGGGGGGCCGTGCCATTACGTCACAGGGGTTACGCCTCCCATTAGCAAATAACTGTACAGTTCAAGTGTTGACACACAAGTCACTATAGTCCTTGACACTAAACGTTATTTACAGGTGAGCATTTGAACATAAAGACTACATGTTGCAGGCTTGGGGTTTGTGGGGAGCTGGTAGCGAGGGGGGGATGATCCATCTCATCTCATCACCATTGTTTTCTGACAGAAAGGTAAAAACATATGAAAGCAGAGCACAGTTGCACAATAAATGTTACTTCTTCCATGAATATGGCTTTACAATCAAACTAGTTTGCTGCCGTACGCACAAATGGGAAGGGGAGGGTGGCGAGGCTTTCATTCATTCCACAATAGCAAGCTAGCATGCTAACGTTAACAGCAGGCTAGTATTTACACCCAAAACTGAGCTGTGAACATTCAATGAAATAAATACAACTTACGGGAATCCATGCCGGTCTGACTTGTGACTGGTCTTCTTTTCGGATGGCCTCCAGGGTTTCGGTGGCATTTATTTAACCCACCAGCATGCTGGCACGCCAGTGTCTGCGGCCCAAAAGTTTGTCGAGCTCCCCAAAATCAATTACTCTCCTACGGCCACTGCCACCCCTGCCTCAGTCTTTCTTTTGGTCTCTGTAGTCCTTCTTTAATTTCTTAAGTTTGTTATGTATTTGTTCGAAAGACCGAACAAAACACGCAGCAGCCATCTCGCCTCTGACGCGTTCCGAGCATTGGCCGCGTTCTTGTCGCCCTTTCAAATGTCTTCTGCACTTCTTTGAATGTCCAAATGAACACGAGACGACGGGTTTCCGCTGGTGTCCGTGCTTTCGTAGCGTTTTCCATTGTTAGAGTTTGCAATGCAATGTAATAAAGATGAAGGTCATTCACAGACTCTTTTTTTTTCCCCGCCCACCTCATTATGCAAACGGTGCGCTCACTCGGGCCAGCAAGCTTTTGGAGCCAGGTTGAACCATAAAAGACAGCTTCAGTTCAACACCAAAGTGGAACCATGACAATGGAAAAGCAAAGCTCTGAGAACCAGCTTCGAACCAGTCACAGTGGAAAAGGGGCCGAGTTGGAGCTGGCCTTCGGATCTCAATGTACGCACTGCAGCCTGAATTTGGATGAGGTCTGATATGCATTGAGGGGCCAGTCCATTCAATACCTTAAAAACAAACGCTAACATCTTCAAACCAATTCTAAAACCAACAGGCAGCCAGAATTCCTGTTAAAAGCTGTGACGCAGAGTCTTCTATGCTATATTGCATGTATTCATATTCCATCCTTATTCACGGAAATTCACTTATCGTGGTCGGGTCTGGTCGGGTGGAGGGTACAATATGACTGGATTGTAATATCACAGAGTTAGTCTGATATGTCTGCTAAAGGTGACCATGAAAGGGCATAAAAATCACCTTTCATTCAGCATCATAAGAAGCTCAGCACAGCAACACACCTTGTGCCAAACTGACAGCACCATCGTCCCTTTTGCTGTATTTTTATGACTTTGTTGCAATGAATTTGCAGATTGCATATTATCTTATCCTTCAGCATTGCTTGTTTTTTTTCCCCATCAAAGAAAATACATACATATCCAATTCAAAACGAATAAACACCAAAACAGGAAACTACAAATGAAAATACAAAATAATAAGTAATGAATAATAGTTGAGAAATTGAGAAATATCTCTATGTTGAATAAAGCACAATATGTTCTTGACCAAAAATCCCTCCACACTCTGTACTGTTCCTTAGTATTAGCATATCTAACATATTGTGTGGAGATATGGGGTAATCATTACAAAAGCAATCTTCACTCACTCACTGTACTGCAAAAAAGATCTGTAAGGATCATTCACAATGCCAAGTATAGAGAACATACAAACCCTCTATTTTTAAAATCGCAGATATTAAAATTTGCAGATTTAGTACACTTTCAAATCGCTAGAATAATGTTTAAAGTTAATAACAACTCGTTACCCAAAAACCTCATACAGTATTTCTCAATCAGAGAGGAGAAATATGATCTTAGAGGAAAATTAAACTTCAAACATTTATACGCGAGAACTACGCTGAAAACCTACAGCATTTCCGTGTGTGGAATTAAATTATGGAACGGATTGAGTAAGGAACTAAAACTAAGTACAGAGATGAGCACATTCAAAAAACAATACAAGCAGTTGATGTTTGCTAAATACAAGGCAGAAGAGTCTTGATTGTTCTGTCAGGTTTGTTATGTTTTTGGTTTTTTTGTTTATAAAAAAAATGTTCTTTATTTATTTATTTATTTATTATTGTTATTATTATTATTATTATTATTATTATTATTATTAATGTATATTTAATTTTTTTTTTTTTTTTGGGAGGGCTGTCTTACCGTTATCTATTATGTATTATCCTGACTATCACAGAAAACACGACATGGAATGCAGGAAGTGAACTACATGTACTGTACTAGATTTAGAATGGATGGATGGGGGGTAGGATTAAATAAGCTTTGCTTCTTCCTACTCCTTTTGGACATGTGGAACTGTCAAAGAATGATTCATGAGATGTATTCCATTGGAACCTTCATGTTCAAATAAACTAAACCAAACCAATAGCAATAATAATGATGAAATAAAAAATAGATAATTTGGTTTAAAAAAAAGCTAGATCTATAATGCACCTATATTGTTGGCCTACATTTGATTTGCAACCACAGGTGCACGCTGCCTCTGATGACCTTTAAATCAAGGCAACGCAACGCACCGAAGGATGAC
The DNA here is from genome assembly GCF_027744805.1 of Dunckerocampus dactyliophorus. Taxonomy (NCBI): domain Eukaryota; kingdom Metazoa; phylum Chordata; class Actinopteri; order Syngnathiformes; family Syngnathidae; genus Dunckerocampus; species Dunckerocampus dactyliophorus. The sequence goes on from NC_072826.1 coordinate 30,618,454, forward strand.
AAGTATTGACATTTGAAACGCTTGTATGTCACACACATCGCTAAACATCACATGACGACAACGTCACCCCGTATACCGTCCCATGACATCCACTACAACACTTCACAAAGATAACTAGTAGCCACGACCACTCCACCTTCCCATGACATGGACAGGTGGATTGGTCTACTGGGTCTACTGCTGCTGCCCCCGCCACCCCACCTCGGATAAGCGGAAGAAGATGGATGGCTGGATGGATAGTGCTGAGCCTGTTACTGGATTCATCGAAACAACAAGCTTCAGATGAATCAACTTACTTGCAGCCCTAATCGGTTGATATCAGTAGTGCTGGACAGTATCAGATATCGGTAAGAAAGCCAGTATAGAGCATCTCTAGTTGTATTATTCTGTAACTCTATCTTTATCTTGACAACAGCAACATAAGCACATGTTAAAATATACACTGTCACTTCCTGTTCAGTGCAAAGTAAGCTTAAAAATAAAAGCATGGCAGTATTAACCTGAATTTTTATGACTGTTATCCACCGGAAGAAAGATTTGTGGATGGACAGCTTTATTGTCATTGTAGTCAAGACACATACATAAGAGGATGAAATATCGCATGAAAACAATAAAAATAGAAACACAGTATATATACAGTTGAACCTCAGTTAGCATCTGCCCCGGTTTGCGTGTTTTTTGGTTAATGTCGAAAATTTTCACCACGATTCTGCCTTGGATGTTGAGGGACTGTCTTGGCTGACACGTCTCTTCTACATTGCGTGGAAGTTAGGAACAGTACCTCTGGACTGGCAGACCAGGGTGGTGGTCCCCCTTTTCAAGAAGGGTGACCGGAGAGTGTGATCCAATAGGGGGATCACACTCCTCAGGCTCCCTGGGAAAGTCTATTCCAGGCTGCTGGAGCGAAGGGTACCACCTTTAATGGAACCTCGGCTACAGGAGTTGCAATGTGGATTTGGTCCGTGTTGTGGAAAACAAGACCAGCTCTACACCCTTGCAAGGGTACTGGAGGGCACATGGAAGTTTGCCCAACCGGTCTACATGTGTTTTGTGGACTTGGAAAAGGCATTGGACCGTGTCCCTCATGGTGTCCTGTGGGGGGTGCTCCGGGAGTACGGGATTGGTGGTGTGCTACTACGTGCCATTCGGTCCTTGTACAACCGGAGCAGGAGCCTGGTTGGCACTGCCAGCAGTAAGTCCAGCCTGTTTCCAGTGAACGCTGGCCTCCACCAAGGCTGCCATTTGTCACCCGTTCTGTTCATCATTTTTATGGACACAATTTCTAGGCGCAGCCAAGGTGTAGAGGGAGTGGAGTTTGGGGGCCTTAGGATCAGGTCTCTGCTATTTGCAGACGATGTGGTCCTGATGGCCTCATCGGGCTGTGACCTTCAGTGTTTACTGGGGAGGTTTGCATCTGAGTGTGAAGCTTCTGGGATGAGCCTCAGCACCTCCAAATCCGAGGCCATGGTTCTCAGTCAGAAAAGGGTGGGTTGCACCCTCCAGGTTGGAACTGAGGTCCTGCCCCAGGTGGAGGAGTTCTCAGGGTCTTGTACATGAGTGAGGGGCGGTTGGAGCGTGAGGTTGACAGGCAGATCGCCGCAGCGTTTGCAATAATGCGGTCACTGTACCGGAACGTCTTGGTGAAGAGAGAGCTGAGCCGGAAGTCAAAGCTCTCAATTTCCCCCCCCCCCTTCTAGGTTCCCACCCTCACCTATGGTCATGAGCTTTGGGTCGTGACCAAAAAAACAAGATGGTGGATACAAGCGGCTGAAATGAGTTTCCTCCGTGGGGTGGCTGGACTCACCCTAAGAGATAGGGTGAGTCCCTCGCTCATCCAGGAGGGGCTCAGAGTAGAGCAGCTCCTCCTTCACATCGAGAGAAGTCAGTTGAGGTGTCTAGGGCATCTAGTCCGGATGCCTCCCAGACGCCTCCCTGTTGTTGCCTGGCTGGGAGAAGGACCTGGGGAAGACCTATGACATGCCGGCCGTTAATTAGCAGCTCGTACACAAATTTTTTGCTCGCAGTTCCAGGCAAAAAAAATCAGCCCAGAGACGACTCACTTTGAAAAAAAAACAAAACACTCATCAGGTGGTGCACTCGTATGCCATGGCACCACTGTAGAAATGACAATACAAAAATACCGGCAGTGCTTCAGTACCTTTCCACTTCTCTCTGGCAAGTCGACAACGGTGTAGTCTGTGATGATTCCAATCACAGCGACAGTAGATACTAGTAACTTTGGTCTTGTTGCGAGAGCCGTCTACCAGGGCTTTGAAGACAAAATCTACCAATCAAAATACCCCTTTCTTTCTCCATTTCTGCTCAATATTTGCTCTTGCTTGCAGCTCCACGGTTACCGGTAATTCCTCAAACTACGGCGTCGGCCGGTAGTCAAGCAGGACGTGCACACGCTAATCGCACGTCAAAAAATAGTGCTGCTAAAGGAAACTTCCATTAACGATAATAATAATAATAATAATAATAAATGTCGTACATGTTTCAGCTTTGGTTTGTGTTACGTTGGCGACTGTAGATATTGGCAGCTGTAATGAAGGTCTGTGCTGAGACTAGAAAAAGCTTTGGCCCTTTATTTTAAATAAATAAAGACCTCAAAGCTCTGGCTGTGAAATATTCATATTGTAAAAGAAAAAAAAAGTCACAGAAGACTCAGCATAGGCTGCTGTGCAGTCCGGGAGATGAGTCATATTTAGCACATGTTTAGAATGCGTCAATCTTTCCAGCATTCAGATGCTGGACGTGCAGAGAGGGGATGTTCTCAACGTGATGGACACTAAAGGACAGCGGCAGTTTGGCGTTGATGTGTTTGTGGCTTGGTGGGATCACATGTGCACAGACTTCATTAAGTGCTAAAGTTTGATTGGATTTCACGATTCTCTCGCACAGTCGTTGTACGTGCAGTCCCAATGCCCCCTCTTGGTGGCGCTTGTGCGTGTGATGAGATTTCATGTTGTGTTTGCATGGACGGCGCTTAACGCCAACCAGTGGTGAGGTTGCATCCTGTATCTCTCAGTAAGGAGAAGCAACTCAGATGACCTTCGAGGCTTACGGTATGGTGCAATGTGACACGCCATTAGCACTTACACATAATAAATATCATGTACGTAAACACAATCGTAGCTTGGACAGCCTGTTTGGAGGCGAGACGAGGAAAACAGACACACATACACATGGCAATCCAGTTCATGTTCATGTTTCAAGTTTGTTCTGAACGAGAAATATTTGTAATAGTTTTAATCCTGCAAGATCTTGTGACACCGCACCCATAAGTTATTGTGTGAATGCCTGCAGGGCATTATTTGCGGAATGCTGAATGCCTTTGGTCGAATTAGATCAAAGGCATTCAGCAACTACAACCACATTTTTAAACGGATTCCAACCGTTCCAACATCAAACCATTCAATCAATAATTCAGGACATTTGTGCTATTATCCACATCACAGTTACTAGATTAGCATATACATTATTATCTTATTATATACTCCATATTATATTATATTAGACATATTATTGTATATTAGGGGTGTCACAAGATCTCACAAGACTAAAATGTGACAAGAGTTCTCATTCAGAAAAGAAAATGTCTTGTGGGCACTAGGCCTCGGATGATAATCAATAAATGAATGAATGAATCACACAATAAATGAAAATGAAATGGATCATCGATATTTTGCCATGTGCACGCGTGTCTGTTTTCCTCGTCTCTGACCTCCAAACAGGCAGGAAGAGGCATGCATCGGTTTTAGCACCTTGGCACGTTTGCTCCATAGAACAAGAGCATGAACGGAGTGAGCCCCTTTGTCAGTCATATAGTCTATTTGTCTGGGTGTGTGGAGGCGGGGCCGCTAGCATACACACAGAGTGCAGAAGAGTGTAACCTAATTTTATTACTAGATTGCAATATATTATCACCCATCCATTTTCTATACCGCTTCTCCGCTTTGAGGGTGCTGGCATGCTGGAGCCAATCCCAGCTGACAGGCGGGGTACACCCTGGACTGGTCGCCAGCCAATTTGTATTTTTTCATTGTACATTTCTTAAAAGTAACAGTAAAATCTGGTCTCATCTAGTGTGACACTAGAGTGTCTAGTGACATATATATTTAGAACACTGTCATACCTCGGTTTCAAACACCCCAAGTTTCGTCTGATTCGCTTTTCAATGGAAATTTCTGCCAAACTTTGGACTCGGTTTTAGGTACACTGTCTCAGTTATTCAATGAATGAAAGAATGAACGTCTGAGTTCTTGTACAACATTGCATGTAAAAGCCAGTCCGTTTGCCGTGTACAGTATCATTCCGCGGAATGGAGCGCCCGTACAAAGCAGCCTGCGCGTTGCTGATTCACTTCATTTTTCTGTATTTTATCAAGTGCGACAGCTAAATCACCCGCCATGGTGCCAAAGAAACTTGCGAGTGGCAGCAATTTGATAGAGAAGGTGAGAAACACGATTGAATTCAAGATAGAACTCACGGCAAAGTCATCTCCGTCTTTGCAGTCCAAAGTCGTCAATCAAAGCAAAAATTATGTTAAATGTTCATTTGTCCATTTTCTACATGTAAAACTTGAACTATTGTTCATGAAATGTATTTTTGTCTGATATTTGTGGGTGTCTGGTATGTATCATTGCTGAGTTTTGTTGTGACCTTGTGGAAAGCATGAATAAGGAAAGGCGAGGTATCACGGTGTAGGAATGATGAAGACAAAGCATCTCTCATAGTTTACGAGGCTCTGATGGATGCTGGTGTGTCAAAGTTGTCCATAAAAGTTGAAATGACAACTCTCACCTAAGATCATCCTGTGTCCTTCCGCAGTCAACTTCTTCCCGTCCACAATGTCGTACTGCTCGTCTCCCCTAAAAGCTGGAGCCTCTGTCAAAACTCTGCATCAATGCGTAGAAGAAGCATCCCACATTGCCGCCTTGACTTTGCATCCAGATGCCGTCGCTCCCAGTCCACTCCTCTTCCTCTGTGATGTGGATGTGGATGGATGTGGTAGCTGGAGGAGAAGCACGCCAGTCTTGGCTGCGACAAGGCAACATGCGCTCAGACTGTCCTGCACGTCAGCCTCTAATGTATGCACTGGCAGAGAGACGCTGCGTCCAGCAGGAGGAAGACAAGAGAAGAGCGCTGAGGTGAAGCTGGGCTGCTCTCTCTCTCCCTCTCTTGCACATATTTTGGGGTTGGGTATAACCTAAAGGCACCTTGCACTCCCAGCCTGTGATTGGCTGCAGCCTCAGCCAATGACAGCAGAGGGTGCTGTGCATTTTCTTGATGCTGTTCTCTCACACGCCAACACAAAATCGCCCCTTTATGGCAAGCCCCCACCCACATTTCTCACATATCTTATAGTAAGCCCCGAGATATTCAAGTGCAATTTGAATTTTAAGTATTGTAAAATAACACAGTGTGCCAACACATCCATCCATCTTAGCTTATCTGAGATGGGGCTGGGAAGCCCAGACTTCCCTCTACCCGGCTACTTCGTCCAGCTCCTCCCGGCAGATCCCGGGCGTTCCCAGGCCAGCTGAGAGACATGGTCTGTCCAACATGTCCTGGGTCTTCCCCAAGGCCTCCCGCCCTGAACACCTCCCCAGGGAGGTGTCCGGGAGGCATCCTGACCAGATGCCCGAGCCACCTCATCTGGCTCCTCTCAATGCAGACAAGCAGCGCTTCAACTCCAAGTGTCACCCGGATGACAGTGTGTCTCACCTTATCACGAAGCATTTTATTCTTAGTCTTAATCTTTTGGACAAAAATGCTTCTTGTTTTAGTCACATTTTAGTCATTTCTACATGTGATCGTTTTTAGTCCAGATTTAGTCATTCATTCTTTTTCTATGCCACTAAATCCTCAGTAGGGTCGCAGGGATATTCTAGTGCCTATCCCAGCTGACCTTTTGGGTGAGAGGCAGGGTACACCCTGAATTGGTTGTGATTGGTACACCAATCACATTCACACCTATGGAAAATTTAGAGTCACCAATTAACGGTTTTGGAATGTGGGAGGAAACCCACGCACGCACGGGGAGAACATGCAAACTCCACAAAGACATGCCCAACAGAGATTTGAACCCAGATCTTCCAGAGCTCCTCATTATGTGGCCAAAGAAATGTTTTCGTAAAAAAAAAAAAAATGGATGAGGAAAAAGAACAAAGAGGGCATACAGTTAATTACGCTGTGTATTGATGATGTCAACCTCCATAATACAAAAGAAGAAGAAATTTGTAGACGGCCCCTGCGCTCCGGTCTCGCTGCCGGCTTCTCCTCGAGATCAATATAAGTCAGACTGCACAGAAGATGGCTCGTTTTGATAAAAACTGTTGTAGCTGTTTGTCTGTGTTGCCACAGTGGGAAAGAGGTATGGTTTGCTGTGTTAGAGACATTCACTTGGGAGTTATTGATCCCGGAAGTTTGAATATGTGAATATGTTTCCAGCTTTACCACAGTCTCTTTTGCGTTCCCTTGCAAAACAATTTTGCGTTATCTCGCAAAAGTTTTGCAAGGGAACACATAAGTACGTTCTTTTAAAAAAAAATTTTTTTTTTAAAAAGAACGTACTTATGTGTTCATAATCATATTTTTGTTTCTCCATGTCCCCTCTGGGGCTTCGTAGAAATATGGGCCATTATTTTATTTATAAAATAATATAGTTACAAATCCCATAGTTCCCAGCTAAGCTTCCCACTGTGCTGAAAAGCGCCCCACAAACGCTGAAGGTCATAGCCTGATGAAACCATCAGAGACGAGGTCCTAGGCCAAAACCAGACCCCTCAACGCCTTGGCTGCTCCTAGAAATTCTGCCGATAAAAATTATGAACTGAATTGGTGAAACAGGCGGACGGCAACTTGAATAGTTCGATTTGGGCATGACACGTCTCCTAGTCCCATATCTGCAGCCGTGCTCGCATCACCGCAGCATTTCCACGTTAAGTCTCCACTCCATGTTCTTCCACTCACGCTCAAGCCTGACAAAGAAACATGGTACACACCTCGCGGTGGCGTAGCAAGCCAACGGCACAGACAAGAACCTGAAGTGCAGTCATGGACATCGAGTCGTTAGATTATTTTCGTGTGGTGTTTTTTTTTTTTTTTTTTTTTTTTTTTTTTTTTTACTCGTGGACCCACCAGTGGAGAATCACTGCCATATCTCACCTTTTGCATTTGCTCCTGGCTGTTGCTGATGTGTCCTTCATACTGCGCAGAAAATATCAGGCAGACGAGAGAGCCTGGGACGGAGCGGAGGAGGGATTGAGGTTAATGAACAGCAACTGGAGATGAAAGATGTCCTGACAGCTGTTTTGACACGCTGCTGATGCAGCGCCCGCACCTCTGAGCCAACATTTACCACATCAGGACGCCCTACGGTACGTATGCACGTCCAAAATCCTTTCCCACGAGGTGAGGCGGCACCGTCACATGACCTCTGACTCAGTCCTGCATCTTTCAGCTGGATAGACATCACATGGTGTGCACATGTGAGGCTAAGGTTTCCTCATTAGCAGCCTCAGGCTGAATAATGCAGGTGGGTGTATTGTTGGACGCAATGGGCCAGGTGCTAATGTGCCACACACAGCAGCACTTTAATGGATGTCACCAAAGTCAACTGAAACCCGACCTGCAGGCTCAGGTGACACGTGAAGCTGCACGTCTGTGTGTGCGTACAGAGGAACCTCAACTCTCCAACACCGCAAGACCCACATATTTGGAGTTCCATCAAAATTATTTCAAAAATACATGGAAATCTACGCAAGACCAAATACTTTTAATTACTGTTAGACCAAAGTACTTATCGTAAGTAATATGTAAATAATATGTCAATGGTAGGGGTGTCACAAGATGTCACCATATTAAAACGTGACAAGATTTCAGCTTCAGAATAAAAATATCTTGTGGCCACTATAGGACTGGGACGATAATAAATAAATAAATTAATCAAAATCAACTGGCCAATCAATATATTGCCCTGTGCATGTGTGGCTGTTTTCATCAAACAGACAGGAAGTGAGTTCACTCTATGCATTGCTTTTGAGCCTTCCCCTCAGTCATACAGTCTCTTTGTCTTGGTGGGTGGAGGCGGGGCCACTAGCATACACACGGAGTGCACAAGAGTGTAACGTAGTAGAAAATGAATTGGTACATTGCAATATATTGTCAGATTTTTTCATTGTACTTTTCTTAAAAGTAATGTTAAAATCTTGTCTTGTTCTCATAGAGCCAAGCTCGTGTATCGTCTCGTCATGTGTCGTGACACCACTAGTAAATGGTTTAAGGAATATTTAATTGTTATTTATATAACATTTTGTCTTGGCAAAAGGCCACTTTACCTGTCTCAAAGCGTCCTTCTTGCTCTGTTGGCATGTCATTTTTGTTTTGTTTTGTTTGTTTACATATTTTAAGAACACACCACATTTTTTCAGTACAATACAGTAATCCCTCACCACTTCACGATTCCAATTTTCTCACTCTACATAACTACACCATCACCATTTCGTGGTTGAATATTTTCAGGGCAAACATTTGCATATTTGATGTATTTTTTACACAAATGGAACATTTTCAAGCATAAAAATGTCTAAATGAAATCAAATACAAAACATGAGGCATTCAAAGGCATTGCGATGATGTGTAGTATTGTACACTGGTCACTAGGTGTCAGTGAGGAAGTGCTGTACAGAACAGGAAGTAGAAAAAAGAACAACAAGAAACTCTCCCAATGCTAATGTGTGTGAGTCTATATAATGTCTTATTTATGACTTATTTATTCTTATTATTAGGGATGTCCGATATTGGCTTTTTTGCCGATAACCGATATGCCGATATTGTCCAACTCTCAAGTTCCGATACCGATATCGATATGTGTAACACCCAAATCTCCTGTGGTGGAATGAACACATATCTGTTGTGAAGCTAATCAATGCAGCATCAGCACTTAACTTGTCGACGTGGCTGTATACAACATTGTACAACATCTGAGAAATACTTGCCATTAGGCTTAGACTTTGGCATTTGTTTTAGAAGTCAACAGAGTAGCCAGGAGCCCGATATCATATGAAAAAGCTGCATTTTCACGGACGTCCCCACGGACTCTCCTAATCGAGTGCGCACACAAAGGGTCAGATTTGACCTACTAGTGAGGATAGACGGCATAAAAAATGGATGGCTGGACCGGAAGGAGCCAGCTAGCATGGTACTTACTAGCTACCCATGGTTGCTTACACACTTGAGAGGCGGTTTGATGAGGTCATCATTTGCGTGCCGGCAAATACGGGAGCCCATAGGCCTATATACAGCATTACTGTATGTTTATTATCAGCTTTCATTATAGGGAAAAATACCCATACCAATATTGACCTATATTACATTTTGATGCCGCTAATATCGTGGGCCACTATTATCAGACATCCCTACTTATTATGTCTACTATATTGGGTAATAGGAGTGTGAAGGTGACTACAGGGGTGTTATTTCATGTCTAGAGGGCTCTAATAATGTTAAAAGACGTATTTAGAAGGTGGTAAATAAGTACAACAATGTTTGATTTCTAAATAAGAAATCCTACTATGTGGAAAAGGACTTATCAAGGTTGGTTGTGCAACTAATGAACCACCATAAACAGGGTATTGAAGGAATGTAAATTACAGAATGCATATCTTATTTTTCAAACCGATACCAATAAGTTTCCGATTCTCAAGACTGATAACGGATATCTTTTTTTATCTACTTTTTGATTTAGATTTGTAGTTTGTGCACACCTAAGAAGGACTGGAACAAATTAGAATGAATTAGTCCAAATGAAATATGATGACATGACTACTACCACATTACTACCATCAGGAGAACCAGAGTATAGAGGGGGAGGAGCCATCTGCTGTGGCCCAGCAAGGTGCACTGTATTTGTGCACACGCTCCGAGCAGCCGGTGTGACTCCATGGAGGTGTCTGGCAAGCCTTTTGCTCTTTGCAGATGCCGTGGCGCTGGCGTTTCAGGTGGCTGTTAGGGTATTTTGTGTGTTCCATGTTTTTTTTCCCCTCATCGAGGAGCATTTGGTACAACGTCCCTCCTTGGAAAGTGAGTGTTTGTTTACAAGTGAGCTCAGGGGAAGTTACGTCACAGCCAGTAGAAAAAGGAGCGCTTGATTTGCTCACCTGCACAGTACAGGAAACATGCCTCATTGGAGCGTTTTTTTAAATTATGGGTTATAGGAGCTCTTTTTAATGTTATGGCATTTCTCTAAATGACATAATTCCCTCATATCTGCCTGGTAATCATGGTGCACCCCGGGTGCAAATGTGGAGCGTTGTGTAATAGGAATGAAGTGTTAGCCAACGTGTGAATGAGACGTTTGCTTTCCTTCATGTTGTAAAAGTGCTTTGAGTACCTTGAAGGTAGAAAGGTGCTTGGTATACTTGAAGCCCATAAATCACTTTTATCATGGGCCCTCCAGCTGCTATTGGGGCAATAAAAGTTGTGCTGTTGCTTCTGACACTGAACGGGCGATGGCTTGCAAAAAGCGCTGCACCTGTCATGCAAAGTGTCTGACTCGCTGCTCTCAGCCATCTTGCCTTCATGGTGACCACTCATGACTGCTGAAAGGCGTAAGGTGTGCTGTGACGGATAGTAGAGCTAAATGTCCGGAATATCATCTAGCTCTTTAAACGGCCAATAGAAGCCATTTACACTTGAAATCTCCTAAAATGGGACCTACTGCTTTGTCCTTAGGTCCTACAGTAGCTTCCCTACGTGGGCTTCACCAATTGTAAGGGGGGGTACCTGAAGAAAGGTTTCACAAATCACAAACTGTGTTTTTAGGAACCTTTGGGGTCTGAAGATAAATCCAGTCCAGATGTGAAAGGTCTAGATCCAAAAATGTTTGAACAGCACCAGGTCTAATATGGACTAGGTGCTAAAAAAAACATTACAACGTGCCTTTATGGCACTTTCACAGATAAAATAAAGTTTTCACAAATTACAAACTGTGTTTTTTATGAACTTTTGGGGTCTGTAGATGAATCCAGTCCAGATGTGAGAAGTCTAGGCCTAGTGGTTTTTGAACAGCACCAGGTCTAATATGGACGAGGGGCTTAAAAACATAAAAAATTTGCCTTTATTGCATTTTCACAAATACAATAAAAGTTTCACAAATCACAAACTGTGTTTTTAATGAACCTTTGGGGTCTGTAGATTAATCCGGTCTAGATTTCAGAGGTCTAGGTCCAGTGTACGAGAACAGAGGCAACATTTTGGAAAAATCTTTTGATAAAAACGGAATCACATAAAAACTAGGGAGCACGATATACAGGGTCAGGCAAAATAATCTGACACATTTGTAGGTTAAACAAAAAGCAAATAAAGTAAAGAAACAAGAAAGTGTTTTTATTTTGGAAAAGTACATATAATGCCATTCTGTTTCATTATGTTTTCAAAATGAAATCAGTCAAATGGGATCCATTACTGTCCACACACTCAATGCAGATCCAGTAGCTGTGAAGTTGGTCACCATAACAAGATGGTGTTTGCTGGTACGGGATCATGTCTACCAAGATTGAAGTGCAAACCGAACGCTCGTTGTGTTGCAGTTACAGATTCGTTTGTTTTGATAAACGTTTCCACTATGAAAGCGCAATGCTCAGCAGTCCAATTCATGGCAACGACTGAAAAAGAAACGAAAATTGGCATTATAAAGAAACAAAGCAAAATGGCATTATATGGAAAAAATGGCATTATATGTACTTTTTGAAAATAAAAACACTTTTTTGTTTCTTTAATTTATTTGCCTTGTATTTAACCTACAAATGTGTCAGATCATTTTGCCTGACCCTGTATATCCCCCATCAATGTTCGTTAATCACAAATGGCTCAGGGTTCTTATGGGTTGAAATAATTAGTGTAAAATAATACAAGGCATGGAATGGATCCTCTTAATTCACTAGCATTTAAAAGTTGTATGCATTTAATGATGAATGTAATAGTGTTTGAGCACAGTGGCGTTATGTACAGTGTGTGTGTGTGTGTGTGCGCGCGCGCGTTATGTTGAAGGGCAGTCATTGCCAGTGGTTATTGGGTTATTCTCCGCCGACCTCTGAGTTGCAGTGAACAGCTGCTGTATTCTACCTGGCCTGTCCTCAGCATGTCCACCGGAGGACAAACGTGCCGTTAGTCACCTCACGTTGGACAGATTTACAACTCCCTTTTCAGGTGTCGTTTAGATTGTAGTCTCCAAGGAGTGATGGGTACGTTTACATGCAGTCAAGTAACCCGATCATAACCGTAGTATTAGCAATAACCCGGTTGGCATGGCCATGTCAACACCAATAAAACTTTAGAAAAAACAGAATATGCTCACATTAAAAACCCAAATATTACCCCTGGGTTACTCCTTTTCTAACCCAAATACTGGGTCCTGTATACGCCTATCGGGATGTCCCGATGGAAAGGAACATTCGTTTGTGTTGTGCACATGTTCTGTTGGAAAGGAATCATGTTTCTTTGGCAGGAAGTGCTTGTAAACATGGTGACACGCAAAACCCCCCGCTTTTGGAGTGAGGAGAAACAAGCCACCTGGTTAGTGTGGTGAAAGACAGGAACATCCTGTCTTTTATAGCCAAATCTATCAGAAGTTGAGCGAGGAGTTACGCCAAGCAGGGTTTGTACGAACGCACCTTCAAAAGTGCCTGGGGAGGGCTCTGGTGGATGTAGCACGGATATGAACGGCACAGCTCCGGCTCCATTTCCTGTTCCTTCACGTTCTCGTCTTCCATTCACAAAGAAAGTGAGACGGTATAGTGCGACGTACTGGTGGTGGGTCAGTACCGGCACCAAAGCGCAAACAACGTCGTTCATTATCCGCTTTGCCGCCATTGTTGTTGTTTTTGGATACAGGAATAAGAAGCGGAAATGACGTGATGACGTTTTCCATGCGTCGAGACGTCGTCCGTGCAGGGCTGAATTTTGTTTTTTTTTTACATCACGCGTGTATTCCAAATGTTTCAGAAAGCGGAATATTGACATTAACCCGAATATTGACGGCATGTAAACGTACTGATAGTTTGAAGCTGAAGGCGTGGACTTTAGCTTCAACAGATTTGATATGAGAGGAGTTCATGTCATTGCTCTTCAAAAGGATACACAAATACAGCAAAAGTACAAAAGAGAGATCTGACATCTGGTGAATGCGGAGCGTATTCAATGAAACCCCCCCCCCCACCAAACCACCTGTTCTCATCAAGGAAGGATCTAACATTGCGGTGGTAGTGTGAGGGTGCGCCATATTGCTGAAAATAAAACTCCTCATCTTCAAAGTCTTCTGTAATACTTGCAGCAAGCGTACACGGGTCCATGTCTTTGGGACACCCTGTACATCTGGCTTGTGACAGCACAAACCTTTTTCAGGATTTGATTATTTTTATTTGTTTTTAAAGTATTAGATTTAATTTTATTATAATAAAATACCGTGTTGGGCTTTTTTTTCTCCAAAAATTGCGTTTTTTTATTTATTTTTCTTCACAAAACACACGTCATTCACCCTGAAGATTGGCGTCACGGCGCCAGCATCAGCTACACAGGCTGGCTCCTCCTCCTCCGCACCCTCCAGCGGAGCTCGACGTGCAAGAAATTGTAAAACTTGCTGTGATTCGTCAACTTTCTTTTCCCTCCATGATGTGTTTTTTTTCCCTTCCAGCGCCAAAAAGTCCACCAAATTGAGAAGCTTCTCAGCAAAAAAAAAAACACAAATATGAGCGTTACATGAACAATATGAACGTGTTCCACGTTGATTAGGACGTCGCTGTCGCGATTGTGTACGCCTACGCAGGGAGATAAATAGCCAAAGAGAGTTGTTTCAGTTGAGAATTGAAATTTCGTCAATAATAATGAACAAATACTGGATAGTATAAGAATACAGCGCACATGTAGAACGTGATGGCTTTAGAGGGAGATGGAAGTGCGGTTGTCTTGATAGCCTGACGACCAGGCTAAAGGCTAGACCGTGACTCTGATCCATTATCTTCCATTATCGTTCATTAGTGTGAGTACCAATACATTTCATGACTTCAGATGTGTTTAATAAGTGTGTGAGGCATAATATAGAGCTAATATTTGCATTTAGCATGTTTGCTTCCTTTGTCGTGAGCAAACAATGGCAATTAAAGAGAGACGAGGAGTGCTATTGGAGCTGAAACGAGTCAGTATGTGACAAGTCTCTTTTATTGCAAATGTTGATCTGATATTGAAGGATGGCGTGTCAACGTCCGACTAGCAGGGGGTGCTTGTAGGGGGAGGAACGAGCCGGAATAGTGTACGGCTGTGCCTCGATGCAGCAGCATAAAGGCTTCATTAGCGTGTCAAATCAAGGCCATTTTTATGGGCGTTTCCATTACAGTTGTCCCTCGTTTATAGCGGTTAATTGATTCCTGACCCCACCGTGATAAAGGAATTTCCACGATATAGGATTCAATATTAATAAATGGAATATTTTCATAGTTAGAGCACAGAACCTGTTCATGACTTTCTAAATACGCTTTTTAACATTATTACAGCCCTCTAGACATGAAATAACACCCATATAGTCACCTTTACACTCCTATTATTCTTTGTTTACACCGGATTGCACAACTATTATGCTTCATGGACTCACGATAGCTGCTAGCTAGCAGCTAACAGTTAGCCTCAAAATTATTTCTTCTAAACTTAAGACAGGGTTTCAAACGGCGTGGGGAAGAAGGACAAAGTAAGGAGCCACAAACTTACCACTTCCACACGCAATGGGAGGATAGGAGGCAATGTCATAAGGATGGATGTCTCATCTATGTCACATTACTGCCGCCTAGTGACCAGAATACTACACATCACTAATAATAGACCATGGTCTAGCGTGAAACAGCCATAATGAATGAATGAATTGAAAAAGGGCACTATAGCGAGGGATGGCTGTACTTGTTTTATTCTCTATTCATGTAAACGAACATAATCACACCAAGCTCATCCAAGCATGCCTTTAAGCACCTGGAACTTCCCCAAAGTAGCACTTAGTTTGACAAGACAGTGCGCCTACTTAGCATGTGTAGTTGCTCAGCACTTCCTGGTACAGTTGCCTTTTCTTCCGTCACAGCGCAAAGTGGCTAAATATTCTCTGTCACTCTCCGCCATTTAGTTTGTCATGCAGCCAGGAGACGCGCTGCCTGAAACGCCGGCTGCCGGCGCGGAGGAACTGAATCGGCACACGGTCCAGCCGCACCGCAACTGCACCGACATTCCTCTCCGTTAGCAGTTGAGGTGTAAAAATCAGATCACATGTCATTAATGTGCTTACAAGTGTTGTTTTGGACGACTGACATATGCCGCAATGTGGAATAAATGTCAGGCTAATTCTGATAGGATCAAATATCAGCACACCCTTTACTGCATGACTTCAGTTCTGTGGCAACAACTTCATGACCTTCACTGCTTGAAGATTTAGAAAAGAAACAATGATGTAACGTTATGCTGTGCTCCACTTTACCTTAAAGCGCTCATCACACCAAAATAGGAGTGAAATAAAGAAAAGAATAATAAATAAAGAAAAAAGTAGTGGCTTGTACACCGCAAATGACTATGTTTTCTGTAAGTTTTGTGCATTTTTTCCTGCTCAGTCGATATATATATATAAAATTAATAGACTTTACCTGCATTTGCGTCCCCTCTTTGCATCTTGGGGTCAGGGCCAGGCCACGCCGTGACATTTACTGACCGAAACTGACAGATGGACGGCAAGATAGCCTAGAAAGACGAGTGACAGCAAGCGATTCAGGTGTAGAACACTTACGGGTGACACCAGCAATAGATGCAAACAAGCACAGCCATGAACGCACACCAAGACAGTGACAAGAATAATAAGACTGACTGATACTGTCTTGTGAGGAGTATGTTATGTTATGCTGGCAGTGGTCGCCACTCACAGCTATCAGCTACCTCGGCACACAGTTGAAGAGCACACATAATCATTGTTGTGTAGCAAGCAATTTGGCATGAAAAGCTGTATTATTATTCTAAGATTCATAGCGATGCTGTAATCAAAGACGACCCTTATTGTTGCACGCTACAACAGATACTGTAGCACGTAAGGCGCATAGCTAGCACTGCATTAGCCGCCATGAGCACCAGGCTGGCTACTATGGAGAATATTAGCAGGAGAAATGTAGATTGACTTACTGCCACCTTGGCTCTCCTTTTCCACACTCAAAGGTCTTTTTATTTCCATCTACGGGGCAGTATGGACATTTGTACGGACATCACCAGTAACATTTGGCCCGCGAAGTTTGCCGTTTATCTGACGAGGCGAATGTTGTCTTTTAGAAATGTGAACACGCTTACTCCGTCTCCTTCCTACGTGTTCCAGCAAAAGGCTTCAACACAACAAGTAGGCATGATATAAATAAATATGTCACAAACAACAAAAATTCACCTACAACTGGAGCTTAATATCAGAGAACGCGCTGTAGCGAAGCACAAGTTCCGGGTGGGACTATCCGGTGTAGACGTCACTTGCTCCACCTCCTCCACACCCGGAAAAAGTGAAGGAAATGATAATAAAAAAATAATAGCTATTTAATAGGACTGTCAAAAATAACGTGGTAACGGTAGAAGCAAATGTATTTTATGAGTTATGTTACATTTTAGTGTAATTAAGGCAAGCGCATTATGGCAATTAGCCACACCTTTCTGTTAGTTTGACGGAGGCACACATATCGTCTTCCCAGAGTCTTTAATAACTTTATTCTGACCTGAACACATCACAGCATTGCAATTCCAACAGCATGTACCTGTATGTATCTCCAGCGTCTTTCTGTTCGTCCTGGACTCTCGGCAACAACGCTTCCTCATTCTTGAGGTGCATTCAGGGACACTCCGAACTCCAGATACTAAAACAGCATCTTTCCTATGCATGCATGTGTGGTCTAAATAAACAGAAAGACAAAGAAAAATACAAGGTGAATATTCTTATCAGCGTTTAAGTGTGCTCGGAAATCCCATAAAATACACTGAAAACGTGAATGGACGTCAAATGACGTGACGTCTTTGAACGCATTGCTATGGTTGCAATGTGTTAGTTATTATTAAGGAGATTACAGGCAAATCGATTTTCAGCATTTAGCTTGATTGAAATATTTAGTTCATTTAGAGCTCTTGATACACAAATATAGTTAATTGTGTTCTGTCATTTATCTTTTTTTTAATGAAATACACTAAAATTGGGCATATGGTGATTAATCACGATTCATTCATTTTAAAAGTAATTCATTTGATTAAACATTTGAATCATTTGGCAGCCCTAATGTTTAAACACATGTAACACGGGAAGTATGCCTTTCAATGTGATAACTAAATATAAATAATAAATAAGATGAACATGTGTTTTGGTGTCATGAGCACTGCTTCACACTCAAGGATGGACCCCAGGCCAGCACCCCAAGGCCCAACAGTCCTTCTATGGCTCAGCACTAAATAGGTATTTGGTTTAGCTGAGGGTAGGCGCAAAGCCAGCTGATGATTCCTTGCTGTTGCTGGAACTCAGGTGTATTTTTAATTCATTTGCATGACACACAAGCGCCTTCTGTCAACATGCCACTGAGGGGTCGGGCCAGGGGACAGGGGACAGCGGGAAGGGCGGCAAACTGGAGCAATGAGCACGTTTCAGCGGGAGGATACTCTTACATGCAAACACCCCCGCCCTCACTCAGATGGCTGCACTCTTCCTCTGCAATAAAACTTTTACAAGATGGCTCAGCATCACATCTGGCTGAGGAGTGCAGGAAGGCACACTGGCGCTCTCTGATCTATATTTATATATATCTATATGTACGGGTGCTTTCTGCTCCCCTTTTGACTCATGTAACCCTGACAAAAAACACACCAACCCCCACCGGACACAAGTTGGAATACAGAAAAGCTCGTTGTGGTTGAATTACAAACATTATATTTGGAAATACAGTCAGACCTGGCTTTTCCAATGGCCCTGTTTTCGTATGATTCGGTTTCGGATGAAAACATTTTGCCTGGGTTCCCCGTACGTTGCCTCGCTTACCAAAGTGTCAACACAAAACAAGTTTACAGACACTAATTATAGTTTTACATGCAGAAAAGGATGCAAGAACAATGACAAATGAAAATTTGGCATCCCTTTGACCTAGTTTTGTTGGAAAAAAAACAAAATAAGACAAAATAAAGACATTATTCTGCTGCAACCACAATTTGCAAAAATATACCAAACTAAATATCAACGCTCTAGAGCCAATAAACATGCAATTGCCCTTTAATATACAAAATGGTGAGCATGCCTTATTAGGTGTGCTATGTTGGACAACATGCCTCGCTAAGTTTCAATGCTTATGTTTTGTTGTTGGAAGCAGAAATGAGTGTTATAGATGCAAAACGACACAGGCGCAAACGCAGCGTGTCCGGGTTGATAGACTATTAGGCGGGAAGTGGAGGAGACGCGTATGCATGGATGTGTGTGCACGGAGCCACTCCCATCACATTCACATATGTCTTCCCTTTAAGCCGTAAAACTGGGAGGTCTCGCACCCTCGTCTCTGTACGGTCCATCGCTTTTGTCTTTTGTGCGACCCATGCGTTTGTTACGCGGTGTGTCTCTCTACGACTCTCGTATACACAAAGGCTGTTGTCCTAAAATGGCGCCCGCGGTCCACAATGCTTTGCAAAGCCACGTGCAAGTATCACAACATTTTGTCTCGGGCGTGTGATCCAAGATGGCAGCATGAACAAACCGGACGGTAACAAGCGGGCGAACGCAAGCCAAGGCCAAATGTGAGCCAAAACTTTGGATGTTAACCGAAAAACGTGCTACCCGGGGCGGACGTGAGCTGAAGTACCGCTGTATTTATGATCCTCGTAAGTGCATTGTCAATATTTTCATGGATCGGTTAGTTTTCTCTACTGCTCCCGTGGGAATTGCTACCATTTACTGATTTGATGTCGTGTTTTTGAATGAAATGTAGCCATTAAATCAATGCAGCAACAGAACAATCTGCATGGAAATGCAGCACAATGCATGCCAGCGCTACGTTATTCCTTGATTAAAGTGGCAGTTTGTTTGTTTGAGATGCAGCTCACTAAAAGTACAGTTGGCATTAGGAAATAAGATGTGACATTTTCTGGAGAGATAGCTTTTTTCCCCAAACCAATACTGATAACATTGTGTTTCTCAAGCCCGATAACTCTTAAAGACATTTAGATGTAAGTGTAGTTTGTGCACACCTGGGGTTAAGAAGGACTGGAACAAATTAGGATTTGACCAACTAATGAAATACATTGACATCACTACTACCACATCACTACTATCAGGAGAACCAGAGTATAGAGGGGGAGGAGCCACCTGCTGTGGCCCAGCAAGGTGCACTATATTCGGGCACACGATCCAAGCAGCGGTGTGGCGCCACGGAGGTCTCTGGCAAACCTTTTGCACTTTTCAAACGCCGCGGCGCTAGCGTTTCAGGTGGCTGGTAAGGTTTTTTTGTGTGCGTCATGGTTTTTTTTCCCCATCATCACAGAGTATTTGATACAACGTCCTTCCTCTGAAAGTGAATGTTTGTTGACAAGTGAGCTCAGGCCTCTAACGTCGCAGGCAGGAGAAAAAAAGGAGCACTTGATTTGCTCACACACACAGTATGTAGCCTTTTCTTTACATTGGTTATTGGAACATTTTTATTTAGAGTGTTCCCCTGTTAGGATGGGGATAGGTTCCCAAAATAGCCCACAAAAAGTGAAATCCACAAAGTAGCCAACTTTATTTGTTTCCAATGATTATATATGTTTAATATAAGCCTGTAAAAGCCCTCACCTTACACTTTATACACTTTTCTCAGACAGGCAATAACATTTTCTCTTGTTTAAACACTCAAAGTTCAAATTTTGTTTGAATTTGAATGATCAACCTACTCCTTTGACCGTGCCTCTTTGTCCTGGCGCTGTTCGGCTGTAGCGTTTCTGTATCCTTGTTAAAACATATCGTCCTACTCCTTGAACTGACGATTCATTTAGCCGGTTAGCTTCTTCCTCTTCTATTGTTTATTGGCGATTAGTAAGCAGCTCACACAGTTAGCTAGTTTGCTAGCAATAACTGACCACAGCAAGAAACTGCATGAAGGAGATTGATTGACAATGGTATACAGCCAATCAGGACACAGAACACAATGGGGGGGGAGGTTCTCCCTTAGCGAATCGGAACTCTTGTGGCTCTATAGTTAGCGGGCTATTGTCTACAGTGGGTTCCTAATATGCTCGTGCAGGCAGTTAAAGCAAACTGAGACAAGTGGAGCAGCACACGTCTTCAACATGAGTATACAACACCCTCTACTGGTAGCAGTTGTAAATACAACAACACACCCATAGATGGCTCTAATACACCACAAGGGCGCACAAAAACACAAAAAATGCAAAAAAATATGCAAAATTGCACTTAAAAAAGTGAGGGAAAACTGTATCGTGGTTTTAGTTATGGGATTCATTGGTAATTATTTCTTACAATAATTATGGTGCACCCCTAATTTAGTGAGTATCCGTCACGTGGACGTGGATTGTTTGAGTGTAAAATGTGTTGTCATTGATGAATGCAAGAGTTTTGTCTGATTCTTCACAAAAGAGCGCGCGCACAGCAAAAAAGCCCTCAAACAATTACCGTAATCACACCTTTTTTTTTTTTTTTTTATTTCAAATGGTGCCAGAGGTTGGTTTGTTTCTGGCTCGTCTTCACTGAGCTCGCCTGTAGTGCAGCTTTTGTTCTCCACTTGCCATTTTGCACCTCCGGGGTACGACGGTCGTTCCTATTAGGCGCAGCTTTTCACGTCTCCCTTTGAAGATTTCATCAGGATGAATCCTCTTTTCCACGTGCTTTCACGCTACATGATCACAGAAGCCTAGTTGGATGCAGATGATTTGATTGAGCTCAGTCCCCAGATACCTTCATTAGCCTGATTATGCACATGCAAACACTCTTTGCATGTAATTAGGGTAATTCTATTCCCCCCCCCCCCCCCCCCCTCCCATCTTGGCCTCCTCTACTGGCTGTGAAAAAGTAGAGAAAATCTGCACGGTCCACTCAATCTGACAACATGCAAAGCAACTCAGTCATCGTTTGGAACGCCGCTGTATTTTTTCAGATGGTTCGTTGCTGACACCCAGCGGCCGAATGCTGCAATGTCATCCAACTGCTTGTATTTGTGTAATGTTTCCAGCTGAACACTTGGTGTCGCTGCTGCTCAGAGTGTGCATACTAATATTCCATCCGTTGATACAGGATGAAAAGGATGGCATTTGATTTTAGACATTTCCATGTCTGGAAAAGTATGGAAAATGGGAAGTCAAGGTTGGAAGAATATTCATGTTTCCAACACTGTTACGACTGTTCTGTTTTCTACTTCTAGTTTTCTATGCTATAGAAATAACCATAAAAACATGTAATATGATATATATAGTATATAAAGGAATAACCTAGATGGTGACTTACATGTTTCTATTTATAGTGTGTATGCGGTGGAAACACACTCCTTCATAACAAACATTCATCTAATATTAAGAAATGTGCACACTAATTTCAATTTGAATAATTCACTGCATTGTTGGATGGACGCAAAATATGTTCAGACTTTTGCATAATAGGACGGTAAAATCCCGGCATTTGCTGACTAAATGAAAGTCTGCTCTGGATCCAGTGGCGGTTCTGGCTCGAAGGACTTGAATTCCACATTCACACTCCCAGTTTTTCTTTACAAAAAGTATTTTTTTTTCCATGTTAAGTTATACCTCTTCTTCTAAATTGTGCACCTGATGGCTTTGACTTTCTCTTTTCCATGTTTTCTTGACAAAAATAACAGCACTTAATTGTCATCTCCACCACAGCAGTCCAGGCTAAACCAACTCGTGTTGACTCACAATTCCCTCCTTTTTATTTCACATTTTAGTCGTGAAATAACATGTTTACACTCATAATTCAATCCAATTCAATTTATTTCTATTCGATTTCCAAATCACAAGAGCAGGCATCTGATGGCGCTTCACACATGAAGGTCACAAATGAAAGGAAAGAACCAACTGACACCGCACACGAACAAGCACTTGGCGACGGAGGCAAGGAAAAACTCCCTCTGGGGAAGAAACCCAGGCTCTGTTGGGCGGCCGTCTGTCTCGACCGGTTGGTTTGAGATATAGAAATAAATACAAAATGGGGTAGAGTCGTAGATGGTAGATCAGGTCATAAGTCTTCGTCTTAGTCCAAGGAACATAGAGGAGTGTTTCCTACACCCATCGGTGTATCAGGGCTCAGGTCTAACCAGATGCTTTAGTAAAGACATGACTTTTGAGTTGACCTTTAAATTGGGAGAGGGTGTCTGCCCCCCGGATTGAGCAGGGGAGATGCTTCCACAACAGAGGAGCCTGATAACTAAATGCTCTACATTCCAAAACTCCCAGGAGGGGCGTTGTGATGTTGTAATGTTCTCCTGGGTTGATAGGGTTCTAGGAGCTCTTCAAGCTATCCTGGTGCCTCACCCTGTAGTGCTTTTCAATCATGGAAAAAATGATTAGAGCACCCTTGTTTCTTCAGTTTCTTGTTCTTCTGAATGCCCGCTGCAACTAAAGGTACCTTTTGATTGGACAAATATAACAATGACAACAAAAAAAGCTCATAAGAGTTCAATTTTTTGGCAGTACAATGCTATAGCTTTTCATGTAAGAAGTTGTTATCAAGAAAAGCATGGAAGTTGCTCGATATGACAAATATCTTACTTTGAGCTATATTTGTTATCGTCATGAAACAAATGTACCTTTAGATGTAGCAGGCTCTACAATGGAGCCATCAAGTGGAGAAACAAGGGTGCTTTGATATGTGATGTGTGGTTTATGATGTCCAGGCGGCGTATGCAGGCCTTCATGCAGGCCAACATGGCAGCGTCCATCCAGAGTGCAGAGTTCCAGGGGTCAAAGAGGGTCAGGTCAACATTGATCTTCAATGTCCAACATTCCGTCTTTCCATTATTCATAAGCAGGAATATCCTCCATGCTGTGGTTTTGTTGCGTGTAGTGCAAATGCAGGCTTATGCTAATCCCCGCCACAACAACGCGATACATTTCTCCTCCGCAGATCCAGCCAGGGATGCTGATGAGGATTATCATCTGGGGTAGAAGCACCAACATTATACTCAGCTCACAACATCACAGTCGCTGATGTGATGCCACTCTCCAGCCTTCTACAACATTCCCACCAACGCGCTCTGACCCCCGCTGACATGGTGACCCCTTGCTAAGTGACCTCTCAGTGGGTGGCCTCCATGCAGCATCAATCACCTCAAGTGGACGCCCTCACGTCTCATGGCTCTTACTCTCAGTACTACTCGGATGGATGGATGGATGGATGGATGGATAGATACTGTAGATAGATAGATAGACAGACAGATTGATATACATACTGTATATGTACTGTATATATTGTGTATATATACTGTATATTTACTATATATATATATATATACTGTATATATAATGTATATATACTGTATACTGTATCTCTATAGATAGATGCAACACCGTGTTGTTGTTCCCAGCGTGCGTGTTTATTTGCGTCCTGCGTGAATGTGGGCAGGATTATTCCACGTTTGTGATGAGGGAAGTCGCCATAGCCGGAAAGCAATTTAAGCTATAATCACACTTTTTTTAAATCCTTCAATCCTACATTGTACACCGGCCGTCTCATTAAAAGATTCAGGCTGCAGGATTAGTTGGGATAAACCACAGGATCTTTTTTTAAAAAAAAGATAAACAAGTCAAGCAAAGTTGTGCACCGACAGGAAGCTAGCCGGCTGAGTGATGGTGGAGGCTTTTTTGGATGTAAAATATGCTGAAATAGAAAAGAAGCACAGGATTCATCAGTCTACCCTTTTTAATGTCGATACCCCAAAGAAAAACAATACAAAGCAAATGTTTCATGGCCATTTCATCCATTTTAATACCTAACCTGAGAGTAATGTGTTCCAGACTTAAAAATACACGACAAAGAAACCTACGCACAAAAGAAAAACTGTCGACAAGAGAGAGCACAAACACCAAAGAAAGACATGTACATGATAAATTAGACAATAAATAAAAGATACTTTTCATTTGTGTAGAATATCTGCAGTTCCTAGATGAGCTAGACAAGAAGTGCTTGGACATTAATGGGACATTGCGGGCATCCGTCCCACGCGGATCCATTTGGTCATTGGTTTGAGACAAATAGAGCTGCCGTCAAGTCAGTGTGCAACTTGACACATCAGCTAGTCTATTGTGCACCACAACAAGTATTACCCTACCACTCTCTCAGTCCCTGTAGACGGGGGTTATCTGTCGGGGGGTGATGTGCGGTGGATGGTAGGAGTCATATGAGGCCTGCACGCCATAGGCGCTCTGAGGCTGGTACAGGCCGTGGTCCACAGGGGACGGGGAGTAGTGGGACGGCGGTAAGTAGTGAGGCGACGGCTCCTGTTTGCTGACCAGGTTGCTGCTGATGCTCAGAGGTGGTGTAGGGGGCGCCTCGTAGGGTGGGGTGCCCACACCGCCTGTGGTGTACTCATTTGGCGAGTGGCTCTCGTAACCCCCTCCTTTCATGGCCCTCAGGTGGAGCAGGTGAGCGGAGTCAAAGCTGCCGTAGGGTGGACTTGGCAGGCCCGGGGAGGAGTAGTTGGCTATGCCGCCCAGAGGGACGGGGGGCGGCCGGACTCTGTCATCAGGCCTCCCACCAACAGCTGGCGCCGGGCCCAGTTGAAGGCAGCCCGCCACGAGGTTGGTGGTAGGCTGGGACAGGCCCTTGCACAGGGTTTCCATGAAAGCCCTGCTCTCCATGGACAGCCCCCCCTCCAGGGCGGCGGAGAGAGCGCAGATGTAGTTACGGGCCAGCCGCAGCGTCTCAATTTTGGAGAGTTTTTGTGTTTTTGAGTGGCAAGGCATGATGCTGCGCAGGTTCTCCAGAGCATCGTTTAGGCCGTGCATGCGTGAGCGCTCCCTGGCGTTGGCTTTAATGCGCCGGGCACGAAAGCGCTCCTGCCTGGCTTTGGTCACACGCTTCCTCTTGGGGCCGCATTGTTTGGATTCATTTTCATCTTCCTGGCCTCCCTCTTCTTCCTCCTCGTCTTCCTCGGCCTCCTCGCTGCCCTCCTCCCTGGGTTGCTGGTTGGTGCCGCTCGTCCTGTAGCGGCGCGAGGTCAAAGGTGCATTTCCATCCGGCGAGCTCATGTCGCCGTCCATCCACTGCACGGGGCTGACGTCCTCCTCGCCCTCTCCGTGTCTCGCAAAGGCTTTCATCATCATGGTCTCTGCAAACACCACACATGTCATGTTTATTTCTTTATGGTGCTTGGAACCCTAACTCTAAACTAACCCTAACCCTAACCCTAACCCTAACCCTAACCCTAACCCTAACCCTAACCCTAACCCTAATCCTAATCCTAACCCTAACCCTAATCCTAACCTAACCCTAAACCTACCTCTAACCTAACCCTAATCCTAACCATAAACCTAAACCTAATCCTAACCCTAAATTTAATCTTAATCCTAATCCTAATCCTAAACCTAAATTTAAACCTAAATCTAACCCTAACCCTAATCCTTATCCTAGTCCTAGTCCTAGTCCTAGTCCTAGTCCTAATCCTAATCCTAATCCTAGTCCTAATCCTAATCCTAATCCTAGTCCTAACCCTAACCTTAACCCTAACCCTAACCCTAACCCTAACCGCTTTCTTTGGCCCCATGGTGGGTTATTTAATGTGTAACAGGTTTTGGTAAGCATCACTCCCTGACACCTTACGAGTGGCGCTGGGCTTGAGTTGACAGTGCGGGCTTTTAGCTCGACGGCTAGCGCTCCTGACTGTCCTTGGTTGGAGCCCAGGGCGAAACGCGGGGCTGGCTGAACCAGGCGGGTTACACAGGGTGCTTTGTTTGGGCACGCCATTCCGCAGCACGATACAGTGCAGGGCGAACGGCAGTACTGTACAAAAACCCAGGCAAGATTTTGGACAAAAACGGAATCATAATAAAACTGGGGTGTACAAAAAATGGGGTTTGAGTGTAGTCTCATAACATACACAAACAAAAAGGAGCATATTTATTTTTACCAAGGCTCCAGCTCTCATTAGGTTGCTGTTTGTTTCAGATGGAAGAGAAACAACATTGAAAGACGCTTTATGCTATTTCGGATTGCAATATGTAGGAAGCGTTTTCTATCATTTAAGATTTCAGCACTGGACAGCTCTCCTCCTGGTTGTTCTCTTTTTCCATCCACAACGCCGGCCAGACTCTCTTCCTCCCTTGCTTGTAATCCCGGTCAACGTCTGAACTGGTAAAGCCCTCAGGGAAGATAAAGTCACTGACAGGTTGCGCCTTCAATCTGGGCCACGGCAGGATTTACTCCGCGGATGAAGCCCGACCACGGGATTAAGCCAAACCCTGACGACCCCGGATCAGACACGGAGAACTGCAATATTTTGTTCCTTTGCATTGTGTGTCTCAGATGCTAGCGTAGTTGCGGTATATCAGGCTTTTTTCCTCATCTGATTTACAGCCTGGACCCTGCATGTTTATTAGTCATCCAGGATGCCCCTGAACAACAACCCAAACTCCAGCCTGAGGGCCATCAGCAACCTGCAGCTCATTTTTATTGGCATGCGGCACATTCTAAAAATGAAATTAAACCCAACGACAGCAGCAATTGGAAAAAAAGAGCAAGAAGGTGTCATAATAATAAACTGTGTCGCCTACAACACAAACTTTTCCCTTTAGATGCAAATAAAACCTTGTTTTTAAGTCTTTCTCCAAAAGAAAACACCCTTTGACGTTTCCGTATCCTGCCCTGACCCTTCCTAGTTGCTAAGCTTTCTTTGACAAGCCACAATACACCAACATCTTCAACACGTACCTGCGCTCGAGAAGTTTGGAGGTGACTTTTCTTGCATCCAAAGGTCACACTTTGGCTGGGGTGTCCATCAGTCAGAGACGTGTGTGCGCATGTGTGTGTGTGTGTGTGTGTGTGTGCCTCTGCAGAGCACAGTCTCAGTGAGGGTCACCCTGCAGGGGCTCCGGCTTTAACCTCCACCGAGAAGCTCCTCCCACCTCCACCCACCACCGCCAGCAAAGTTGCGCGTGGCCGGCCCGTGGCTTGAGGCCCACACGGGCCCCCCCCCCATGCGTGTGCGCGAGGAGCCCCTTTGTTGCGGGGAGGCAGCACGTTTGGGGAGACGCGCTCAGCCGCCTGAGCTTAAGCGTATGTGACAGCTTGAAGTTGCATGTGAGCAGGTGTTTGCTGCATGCCCTCCTGCAGCCCGCCGTCCCTCAGCAGCGGGACTGTTGCACAAGTTCATCTCACCCGAGAGGCCAGAGCCACACGAGGTGGGCCCTTCACCTCAATATTACGTCTGAAAAAGCAGCGTGACTTACAATGAAGGTTAAAGCAGCGGAGCTTGAATGGAATAACTTTACATAAATAACTTTTCTAAGTCATCACTGCCTTTATTATCATACAGCTAAGTCTACATCGTCCTCACCTGGATTGGACTCTTTTCTTATGGAAATGCTTTGAAACATTTCCAAATATATTTGAAGTTATTGATAAGAAATTGCTCTCTATGTTATTTATCGACAGTAGTGACCAGAATGTTTACTTATTTCACTGAATCAAGTTGACTGATTGGACAGGAGTATTTTTATATGAATAATATTATTGTATACTGCATAATATAGAATATCAATATAATAAGACATAGTTTTGAATATATCAAAATAAATATGGCATTCATAATAATATAGAAAACAAATATAATATCAACATGTAAATATGTAACATTAAATATACTATTAATATTTCCACATATCAAGAATGATGCTTCAATAAATCATATTGCAATGTAATAATTAGTTCCTAATTTATCAACAAAAGAACAAATGTTTGCCCTCCCAGGTGGGACACAGGTGGGGCGCATTGCCAGCAGTAAGTCCAGCCTGTTTCCAGTGAACGTGGCCTCCGCCAAGGCTGCCCTTTGTCACCCGTTCTGTTCATCATTTTCATGGACACAATTTCTCGGGGCAGCCAAGGCGTCCAGGGAGTCCAGTTCGGTGCCTTAGGATCCGGTCTCTGCTATTTGTAGACGATGTGGTCCTGCAGCTCCCTTTGCACCTGCCATCCACGTCCCCTTCAAGAAGCATTGGCCTACAACATGCTGGATGCTCAACAAGAGCTGCGTGGCTTTTCTTCAGCTTCCCCCCAAATCCTAAAACATGCACGAGGACAAGCTTGATGAAAATGAATGCATGCTGAGAGGCAGAGGTGTGGACTCCATTCAGAAGCATCACTATTTTGATGAGTTTGGACTTGACTTGACAATATCATCAAAGGCATTTCAGTCTCATTTCTGGAAGTGACGCCATTGGGGTGCTATCGCTCAGGTAAATGAACATGGCGGTGTGCGACAGAGTATGTTCACAGCGATTTGAGCCATGTGTCAATAGTTTTGAAGGAGGAAGAAACTTTTGGAGATGAAATGGAGAACGTTTAGAACGTGCACTTACTCCTCAAGAAAGGAGACAAAGATTGGGGGCCTTCAAAATGCAGAATGTTAAGTGTAAATTACTCTGGAGGTGCTTATCCTTCAATTATTCTTTTAAATCAGCTTCTTGATGAGCGTGAAGGGCTTTTTATAGCCTGTTTAATCATATATGTGGCCGCATGTCGAGGATAAATGTTGGCTGCTGTTGCTACCCCCCACAATAAACATGGCAGTGAAAGGATGTTTATATAACATGTAAGATGCTCTACAGCCTCTACAGTGTTTACTTGTAGAAGACCTCATGTAAACAAGACATGACTTACTCTGTTCTGTGCTAACTTTGATGTAGTGGTCGCTCTTGTTTTTTTTCCTGTATACTTGCCTCCTTTTTCAAAATGCATTTATTGCGTACTTTCAAGCCAAATGCTTCTTGTAACGGTGTTCCCTTATAGCAGTCATCAGTGAAATGATCACTGCAAAGAACAGAACTCAAGGCGAGCGTCCATCTGTCTCTCGTCTCTGCACTTGCTTTGTCCATTGTTGGACAAACTTCCAGTATCACTGGGATCCTGTGAACATCCAGCAGCAACACGACATTTTGGCATGACTGCTATTTGGGTGAAAAATATACTGAACCAAGTCCACCAAGTTGACTTAAAAAATAAAAGCATTCATTTTGTTTGTCAAATGGAATAGTTTATTACATTTATTACATCAATTTTATTTTGTAAACACTAAACAGTGCTTAGGAATTGTAAGGACTTGAAAAGTTCAAGTCTCTGACTTGAGACTTGAATGGACCTGTCTTGTCTTGACGTGACCTGAGACTTGACTTGACTTGGACTTGCACGTCTTCACTTGAGCCGAGAGATGTAAATCTCTTTGTGGTAGACGATCTCGATGCACGGGTGTTCCTGGTCTCCGACCACCTCTTCCGGTTCCACCGGGAGGACACCAAGGCGTTCCCAGGCCAGCTGTGAGACATAACCCCTCCAGCGTGTCCGAGGTCTGCCCCCGGGCCTTCTCCCTCACCGGGGAGGCATCCGCACTAGATGCCCGAGCCGCCTCAACGGGCTCCTCTCCATGTGAAGGAGCACGTGATGGAACTGTTCGCGTTTGTGTCCTCGGACTCTGCTTCCTCTATGGAAGGTACGTCAGTGGGACTGAGAATTCATATGTTTTAAAAACAGATACAGCGTAGAAACGATACCATTCAACGATTATATTTGCTGATGTAGACATGAATCTTACATTCTAACATAAAGAAGCATTCTTACAGTATTTTCAAATGTGTCAAAGAGCACATCACATCCCCCAGCATGCTGTAAGGCAGGGAACATCCAGGCACAATGATTAAAACAAATTCATAAAAAAATAAGAAGAATAATTTGTAAATAACTACATCCGGTGTTATGTAAATGGGTATCAATTTAGAATTAAAAAAATAATGTACAGCTAGAAATCCCCAAGTTTTTACATGTTTAAGTTGTTTGTTGCTAATGCCAACTTCCACTTTGCTGGAGAGTCCTTGAACGCAGCATGTAACTTTGACTACTATACTGTATTTTTAGCCTTTTTCCTTCACCTCATATTTGCTCCCAAATGCTGGTACTATGTGGGAATGCATAAAGGTAAGACCTGATGACCTTATTGAGCACTAAGGTGCATATTTATTCTCTGAAAAACGAAGTCCAGGCTGGTACTGGTGGATGGTGGCTGTGTATTCATTTCATGTGATGTTCTTCCTGTCTTAGTTGTCCACCATACATCGTAAATAAGATCAATGAGATGGCTATAATGTACGTATGTTTTGCTGATGTGATGAAAATCTTTCCCGGTGACTAGCTAGCGTGCTGCTAATGCTAGCGCTGCTAATGCTATTTCCATCCATTGTGGTCTTCAGTCACGCTAAGCTACGGAGCACGTATGACAATCCTTTGGTCGGCAGCCCAGCCTCTCTCGTTGTTTAACAGACGGACTGCCAAGCGGTTGCTAGTCTTGCGATACCCGGTGCATGTCTCTACAATCCATCCATCTAAGGATTTATGTGTGATTCTTAGCATCCAGGAGGCTGATACCTGGTCGCTTGGGTTTATCCTTTCCCAACCCTAATCGATGCTTGAGATGAAAGACAGGGAGGTGTTTGACTTTCAGGGACTCGTTTGAGAAGAAGCAGATGTAGGTGTACCTAAAGAAGAGTCCGGTGAGTGTGTGTCATGATGGCGTGTGCGGCAGCGCATGATAAAAGTTATCAGTGTATTTTAGCGGTGGGAGACTCAGATGCTCGTCCTTTCTCAGCTGGCGTCTCGCATCGCTCAGAGGACACGTGCTCCCCTGTTTGTGGGGTTTAGAGTACTTATCACATATATTTGATAACACATCAAGTTTCACTTCACTACACACACACACACACACACGCACACACACACACACACACACACACACTCAGTGAATCCCTGGTGCTTGAGTGTGTGTGAGTGTGGGGGGGAAAGGCTTCTGTCCATCTGTCATGCTGGAAGTCCAATGAGACAATGAAGTCAACTCCACAGCATGAGGAATCTAAACGTGTGCACGTTTGCGTGCATGTGTGTGCGTGCGTGATTGCATGAGGAGCAATGAATTTCCCGCATAACAAACTGGAGTCCGCGCGGTGACGACCCAGATCCAGCAGTCTGTGCTCCCTCTCTTCCTGTCCGGCGTGTATTTTATATTTCATACAGAGCAGTGGGGATTGGTCGGACTCTTGGTTTGTTTCTTCTCTGCACGCCTGCGACCCGACACGGGCGACACACAAAAAACTTAATAAAGAACTTGATAAAGAATTTAAAAATGTAGCTGCGAAAGATCCGATGACGTGTGTCACGCCCTGTTTGTTTATTTTACACTTTTATGCACTACTTCCTGTTTCACGCCTTTATTTTGGAGCACTTGTGTTTTGCTTTGTCCTGCGTTCTGTCGTCTTTATTCCCCCGCCTGTAGTTGTCCTGTTTGGTTCACGTGCCTGCTGCCGTGGGTTGTCCATGTGCTGCTTCTTCTTCAAATAAACATTTGACCTGCGCTATCTGGCTGGAGAAGTCACATGGAGTCTCCGCCAGATCCCCCCAATCTCCCACCATCCCGCCCCGCCCAGTAAAGGAAAAGTGCGCCTTTTTTGGAATGTTGCCCATCATTCGCAATCCTTATGTAAGACAAGAACAACACTTTGCATTCTAAAGATATAAAAACAGGTAAAAAGAGGCAGCTAAGAATGCACGTAATGGGACAAAAAACCCTCCAAAAAGCGCTAACAAGGCTCCATAACAAGGCATATTAACTAAGCTACAGCAGCTAGCCGGTGTGATGTGGCGAGGTGTCACTATGCCGCTAAGGTAGTTCTTGGGCGTAACAACGTTAATAATAATAATAATAATAACAATGTGCTTCATGTGCAGCTCACATCATGGAAATGGAGCCTTGGAGGTGCTTTTTGGAGGTGCGTCCCATACGTGCATTAATGAGCTGTCTCTTTTGATCTGTTGTCACATCTTTAGAACACACAGAAAAGAGAGAGACACGTGTGTTCATGCCGATGGCTGCAGCTATAGAATATTTTGGCAATCGAGTATTCTGCTGAAAATGTTTTAGATTAATGGAGTACATCGTTCCCTCGCTCCATCGCGGTTCACCTTTCGCTGACTTGCTGTTTCGCTGATTTTTTGTGTGTGCAATTTTAGTGCTTTTTAAAAAGTTTTTTTTACCGTGCATGAACGCCGTTACAAGCCGAGGCTAGCCCTTTAGGAAGAATTGCATTGTGGGAAGTTGAGTGTTGTAGTCTTCTGCATCCTGATTGGCTGTAGACGGTCTCCTGTTGTGGTCATGGCCATACACGGCAAGCAAACTAGCTAACCGTGTGAGCTGTTTGCTAATCGCCGATACTGTAAAGAATGGAAGGAACAGAAGAAGCCAACCGTGCGCCTCCGAACGCTGCACGGAAACAAGCCTTCCCCCAAAACAAAACCCACAACGCCGACGAAAGGTTCTGCGCCCAAATGGCCGAGGAAGCCAACCACCGCACAAAGCCATGCGGCTGCAGGGCGCCACCACAGAACAAATGAACGCCCGGCCCGCGGAGGACGAGGAGGCGGCGTACATACGATGGCAGGAGCGGCACACTTCAGCAAGGACACAAAAACGGCAAACATGCAGAGGCCAGAGGAGCGAAACACATGTGAGCGACTTCATAATTTATTGTGTCCAACCTTGGTTGATTATTAGAATTCTAAGGAAATGTGAACTTTGAGTGTTTAAACAGGAGAGAAATGTGAGAAAATGTCTGTCTGCCTGTCTGAGAAAAGTGTATCAAGTGTATGGAAGGGACTTACAGCCTTAAAACATACAGAACCATTGCAAAGAAATAACGTTGGCTACTTGGTGGATTTCACTTATTGTGGGCTACTTTGGGAACTTAATATACATAAACCTGCCATAAACGAGGGAACACTGTAATGGAAAAAAACATATTTTTGCTTGGTTAAAGAGCAATTATGAATACAGAAGAGAAAAAAAAACATTTCAGTAAATAATGAACGACCAATTGGTTGAAGTTTTTAGATAATCAAGCGTTTTTCATCCATTTTCTATGACGCTTCTCCTCATTAGGGTCGCGGGGGCACGCTGGAGGGTGTGATGGACTGCATGATGGTGCTTTTGTAGATGAATCTACGCACCCCAGACTGTAACTATTTACTGGGAAAGGAGAGAAATAATAAGACTTTACTAAGACTAAATGACATATTACATGATGTTGATGGCTGTGCATTTATAAACCCTAAAGGTAGAAATAAGACACATATTCTTTATAAGATATGAGTTTTTGCCGTATTCAAAGTAAAATGAAGACACCTTCTGTAGTGGAACACATTACTCTCAAGTAAGCGAGTGAGACACACACTTCCTTGTTCTATGACCCAGTGTTGTCTGCTAGAAATGATTCTAGCACTAATTAGTGAGCTAAAATAGTTTTATTTTCCATCTTCTTAACTCACAGAGCTGTTTTTGCAGATGAAATGAACCCTGTATGAAGTCACGTTACCACTGGACAGTAGTCTTAATCAAGCAAGCAAGCTAGCCCATCACACGGCTAA
This sequence comes from Dunckerocampus dactyliophorus, assembly GCF_027744805.1. Taxonomy (NCBI): domain Eukaryota; kingdom Metazoa; phylum Chordata; class Actinopteri; order Syngnathiformes; family Syngnathidae; genus Dunckerocampus; species Dunckerocampus dactyliophorus. The sequence goes on from NC_072826.1 coordinate 30,652,154, forward strand.
CGTTACGTTAGTAAGGTACCTTAACCTTCATCTACGTTAATTTGACCTTGTCGCGGGTCTTCCGCTCCATTTGGGAGGAGATGATGCAACATTTAAGATGTGCCGCTGTGGTATGTAAGTGCTGCGTTACAAGCGATACGCGTCACCGTGTTCAACTCCTTTCTCTCGCCTCTTCGATCTTCCTTTGTCGTCCTCCGCGTGGGTGACGTAAGCGATTCCTCGAGGCATTTTTTGCAATTGAGCTACTCTGAATTATTCGAGGAATGGTTGCAGCCTATTCAAGGATTGCGGATGATGGGCAACATTCCAAAAAAAGTGCAACATCACACATGCACACACCCAGAGGAAGAATGTTTTGCATGTTCTCCTTGTAATTCCAGCGTGCTTTGGTTTGAGCTGCAGCCATTCATGTGGTGTCTGGAGAAAGCAAGAGGAACACACCGACTGTTTGCATCATTGCTCATGGAAGATGTGTTTGAAAGGATTAAGAATGGAGGCTTGAGTTGTGGTTCGTGCTGCGAGCGGTCGTCCGTACGTGCTACGGATGCGATGCTAATAGCGATGAGAATATGTAGAAAAAGTGCATGAATGAACGTTGCCGTGCGTTTCATGCTCCCTCGTCAACTTTTGAATTGACCCACATCCACGCCACACTTGAACCTCCCTCCAGCCCGGCGCCGACCCGAGGGAGACTGGGGTGATGGTGACCATGTGTCCCCCTGCTAACCATGTCATTGACGGAGCCCCCCCTTCCCTCCAAGCCCCCGCCTCACTAAACCCCCTTAACCCTTCTCTAAAGCCGCTGTTGGCCCCCCGGTGTGCGTGCTCATTGGCTGACCGCCTTCAGGCGTCCCTTTTTCACGGGCCCATTGTCTGGGCCCGTAAGCAGCTTTGTTTCTGCATGTGCAGCTGGGCTAGCCCGCGCCGCCATTAGCCGCAACACGCTACACACAGAGCGGGATAATATAATTACAAAACAAAAGTCAGGTGGCGCACCAGCGCCGCCAGGAGAAGCCAATTTGGGCGAGATGCGAGGACACGCTGGCGGGTGGCCAGCTATAATTCGATTATGAAGTTGTGTGAATGACAAAAGACACAATTGGATCTTTTTTCTTCTTCTTCTATTCGCCCCCCTGTGATTGAATTGAGTTGTGAAAGAAAGAAGATTTACTCTTCTTATTTAGCAGAGGAAATGTGATATTCTACCAGAAAAGCGCAAGAGAAGCCGTCCCCCTGCGAGACTTGGACTGCATGCGACGACGGAGACTGGGAGCTTTCTTGCGCTTATTGTGCATGAATGCACGCAGACGAGCAGACAATGGGATCAGTGGCGGATCCATCTCCTGTAATGCTTTCTTTAAACACGCCTGCAAGTGTGTCCCCCTGTTCTGTCGGCAGACCAGAATTTATCCTGTTAGTCACCCTAGATGAGTGAAAAAGAGTAAAATCGACCCCCATCCCAGCTGGACACACACACACACACACATAAAGGCTTGAGCTTCATAGACAGCTGATATTGGCAGGTTTAGCTGGTGGTACTGTTTGGAGCGGGTCAAGCAGAACAGGATCGGTTAATGTCTTTTTGTCTCTGTGGTTCGTAGCGCAAGGACTGTTTTTTTGGGCTTTGCTGGAAGACAATAAGCGATTGTGTCAAGTGGATACGTGCACGTTCTCCTCCAGGGCTGGTGTCGGTATTGTACCCACTCGGGGTGTGGAAACGCCCATTTTGTGCCCCATTAGGCACAGTTGGATCGTGCCCCCGGGAGAGAGGAGCGCCACATTGTCATGCTCCCAGCACGTAGTCAGGTCCACGTTATCGGAATGGTGGAATACAACCAGAATCTGCTGTTCATTTGGCTCGTGTGGGGAAATACGTCCCCCAGCATAACGGCATGTGCTCACACTAGCACTCGAACCAGCCCCCTCCCGAAGAACACTCTTACTTGTCGCTAGGGGTGTACCGATCCACACTGTATGAATATTTTGAACAAACACCTAGGGCCCTATCAAATCAACGGTAAATGGTCTTTCACGTGTTTGGCGCTTTTCCCTCCGAGGCTTTCATTCACGCTGCGTAACAGAGGACTTTCTAAGGTTTTTCGCCGTGGTTTCGTTGTGTTTAGTAGTGTTTGGGATGAGATTCCGCCACAAATGAGCGGCCCGCCGGGGGAAATACTCCCCCGTACGAACGTTCCCTCTTCTCACGATGACATCATTTCATTCACATGTCACTTTCTGTCACTGAGATTCCGCGTTTAACAGTAGATTCTCTTTTTATTGACCAATTCCGCGATTCCATTAACGCGGACGTCATAGGGCCCTCATCTCGTCAACTCTATAATAGTCATTTATTGACAGTCCCTAGTATAAACAACCAGCGGTTAGGGCGGCACCCATGCGAGCTCCCATGCGAGCTGCGTGAAATCAGGACAACAGCCGCGGCTGCAAGAGGCACCCAGCTAGCTATCTCACTTAGCAGCCGTCAAAATGCATTTTCAACACACACCACACCTCTGGCCTTCAAAATAAGAGCACCGCACATCCTGTCTAATAGTGGTAATTAAATAAGGGTGTCATAGGTTAGGCTCTGGGGGTTAGGGACTGGGGGTTAGGGTTAAGTTAGGGTCTGGATGTTAGGGTTAGGTTAGGATCTGGGGGTTAGGTTAGGGTCTGGATGTTGGGGTTAGGTTAGGGTCTGGGGTTTAGGGTTATGTTAGGGGCTGGGGTTTAGGGTTAGGTTAGGATCTGGGGGTTAGGTTAGGGTCTGGATGTTAGGGTTATGTTAGGGTCTGGGGTTTAGGGTTAGGTTAGGGGCTGGGGTTTAGGGTTAGGTTAGGATCTGGGGGTTAGGTTAGGGTCTGGATGTTAGGGTTATGTTAGGGTCTGGGGTTTAGGGTTAGGTTAGGGGCTGGGGTTTAGGGTTAGGTTAAGTACTGGGGTTTAGGGTTAGGTTCTGGAGTTTATGGTTAGGTTAGGGTCTGGGGTTTAGGGTTAGGTTAGGGGCTTGGGTTTAGGGTTAGGTTAGGATCTGGGGTTTAGGGTTAGGTTAGGATCTGGGGTTAGGTTAGGGCCTGGATGTTGGGGTTATGTTAGGGTCTGGGGTTTAGGGTTAGGTTAGGGGCTGGGGTTTAGGGTTAGGTTAGGATCTGGGGTTTAGGGTTAGGTTAGGATCTGGGGGTTAGGTTAGGGTCTGGATGTTAGGGTTATGTTAGGGTCTGGGGTTTAGGGTTAGGTTAGGGGCTGGGGTTTAGGGTTAGGTTAGGATCTGGGGTTTAGGGTTAGGTTAGGGTCTAGGGTTTAGGGTTAGGTTAGGGGCTGGGGTTTAGGGTTAGGTTAGGATCTGGGGTTTAGGGTTAGGTTAGGGTCTGGGGTTTAGGGTTAGGTTAGGGTCTGAGGTTTAGGGTTAGGTTAGGGGCTAGGGTTAAGGGTTAGGTTAGGATCTGAGGTTTAGGGTTAGGTTAGGGTCTGGGGTTTATGGTTAGGTTAGGGTCTGGGGTTTAGGGTTAGGTTAGGGGCTGGGGTTTAGGGTTAGGTTAGGATCTGGGGTTTAGGGTTAGGTTAGGATCTGGGGGTTAGGTTAGGGCCTGGATGTTAGGGTTATGTTAGGGTCTGGGGTTTAGGGTTAGGTCAGGGTCTGGGGTTTAGGGTTAGGTTAGGGCGTGGATGTTAGGGTTATGTTAGGGTCTGGGGTTTAGGGTTAGGTTAGGGTCTGGGGTTTAGGGTTATGTTAGGGTCTGGGGGTTTAGGGTTAGGTTAGGATCTGGGCTTTAGGGTTAGGTTAGGGTCTGGGGTTTAGGGTTAGGTTAGGGTCTGGGGTTTAGGGTTAGGTTAGGGTCTGGATGTGGGGTTAGGGGGACCAACCCACAGATGTGTCAGTATGTGTGAATTGCTTTATTGAGGCATTAGCAGGTAGAATGTGAATGCATGTGTATGTCTCCATCATATGTGGTAAAGCGGAGTCGACTGGTGCGTGGCTTCAGGTCCTGGGTGTTGCGGGATAAGCGGTGCCGATGTACTTCTTGCCATTCCCGTAGGAGGAGTTATTCCAGGTGTACGTTTGGATGATCAGCTCCTTTCCTCCCAGACTCAGACGACATCTAAGGCAGGAGGGCGCACACATTGAAAGCACGTGCAGCCACTTTTGGGAGACGGTGCGGGAGGACACTCACTGTTTCCCGGGCCGGGTGATGTAACACAGGCTGTAAATGGCAAAGTCAAATTCAGGGCTGCAGCCAATGACTGCAGAGCCCACCTGCTTGAAGTAGCCGTCCCACGTGAACTGCAAGCCCATCACGTCAGGGTATCTCGTCCACTGAGAGCAGGAGACACAAGTGATAAACGCAGTAAAGCATCAAAAGCATCCAATGGGTTTGGCTTACAGGCCCGTTGAAGCTGTGGCTGTAGTAATTCAACAGCCCGCTTTTCTCCAGAAGATAAAACTGGATCCAGTTGTGGAAGCCGGACACCTTCCCTGCCTTGATCTCACCTGGAACACACACACGTTCTCTTATCCATACTGCACCAATGATACCATGTCAATCATATTCCATACATCCATACTGCACCAATGATACCATGTCAATCATATTCCATATATCCACACTGCACCAATGATATCAATCATATTGCATATATCCATACTGCACCAATGATACCATGTCAATCATATTCCATATATCCATACTGCACCAATGATACCATGTCAATCATATTCCATATATCCATACTGCACCAATGATACCATGTCAATCATATTCCATATATCCATACTGCACCAATGATACCATGTCAATCATATTCCATATATCTATACTACACCCATGATACCATGTCAATCATATTCCATATATCCATACTGCACCAATGATACCATGTCAATCATATTCCATATATCCATACTGCACCAATGATACCATGTCAATCATATTCCATATATCCATACTGCACCAATGATACCATGTCAATCATATTCCATATATCCACACTGCACCAATGATATCATATCAATCATATTCAATATATCCATACTGCACCCATGATACCACGTCAATCATATTCAATATATCCATATTGCACCCATGATACCATCAATCATATTCAATATATCCATACTGCACCAATGATACCATGTCAATCATATTCCATATATCCATATTCTACCCATGATACCATCATCATATTCCATATATCCACAGTGCACCAATGATACCATGTCAATCATATTCAATATATCCATACTGCACCAATGATACCATATCAAATGACACCAGTAGCTCTTCCTCACAGTAATGAACACATGATGCTTCTTTTACGGTGATGCCACTGGATAACAAAGACTGTTTGGGCAAATACTACAATATGCAATACACCTTATATATACCAAACCCTTACCTCTACCCCCCCCCCCCCCCCCCCCCCCACCCCACCGTGTTGGTCACACAGTGAGAAATGAAACTTGGATCTTTAGTAAAGCTATGCTGTATATTATATTTACAGGTATACGGGTGGAAAAGCACACTATTCATATCAACTTCACTCTTTGCTCTTTTTTCCCATTTTTGCCCTTGTTTGTCTTTCTTCTTCAATAATCATCTTCATTTTTTTGGTAATATTGGTTCTTTATTCCCATATTATAACTTTTTCCCCCCAACCTAATTCTCCAAAAATGGCAATTTTATTTGAACTTCTCTTTGTTTTTCATAAGATTACAACTTTTCAGAAAGAATATATTTGTCCTCATAATTATTTCAGGTTTATTGACATCATTTTTCCTTGTTAGAATACAACCTTTTTCTTTCAGTATTTTGACTTCAATCTTGTCAAATGACTTCTTTCTTTCCATTTCTGCTGCTGCCGTTTGTTTTTAAAATGTTCCAATTCTTTGAACTTCTCTTTTCTTCTTTTCAAAGATGACTTTTTCCTAGAATATTTTGACTTTATTCTTGTAACATTGCAACTAACCTCATTTTCTAAAAAAAGAAGACTTTATTGACTTTGTGTTTGTTTCTCATATCATTACAACATTAAAATAATGTCTGCACTACTAAAATGTATTTTTTTTCCTCATAATTTGACGTTATTCTTGTAAAATTAGGACTTTTTCTTGTTAGATTCCAATTTTTTTCTCTCAGTATTTTGGCTTTATTCTTGAAAAACGTGGGTGGGCTGCAAGTGGCCCCCGGGCTGCACTTTGGACACCCCTGTGCTGTGGAAAAGGTGCCATATTTCGAGTAATTACGTTTAAACATGTTGTTCAGCATCAGATAAAAGGTTGGATGAGGATGAGCTACAAGTATGACCTTGATGTGCTTGGATTGTGTGGAGGATGCTAATGGCAGGAAATATCTCCTAGTTTTGTTCCAACCTGCAAAAATGTGCTCAAAGCCACTGGAGTCCATCTTGTTGTTGCTCCGTGAGTAAAGACCGAACCACATCATCTTCAGGTCGTACAGGAAGTCTTCCTGGGTTGGGTAGATACCTTGAAGCGGAGGGAAGCATCCATTTTATTTAACAATGTGTGTGTGTGTGTGTGTGTGTGCGTGCGTGTGTGTGAGACACACCTTTGGTGTAGAAGAACCCAAAGAGCTCTCGGCCCAGCTCCGTGTTGGACATGGTCTCCCTGAGGAAGCCGTCCTGCTCAGCCATCTCCTGTGGGCTGATGTTCTCTGTCTGCCCGGTCATCCTGTTGTAGTTATCCAGCAGCGCCAGGAGAGCTGCGTAGGTGGGCCTGGAGAACAAAGCCCCCTCATCCACGTAGCGGAAAAAACTACAAGCACAAAATGAAAGGTTAGCGGCGGCGCCAGGATGAGGAAGAAGTGCTGGGATGTTGAGGGGTATCGTCTCACGGCCGAGGGGAAAGATCTGACTGGGAGCCGCTCTGAGACCCTGAGATCAGAACCTGGGGGTCGATCAGCAACTCTGAGGCCGAAGCCCGGTTGGAGTCCAGAGCGTAAAGCGCCTCTGAGACAGACTTGATCTCAGCGTCCGTGATGGCAGAACCGCCGCTACCGCCTCCATCACCTGCACACACACGTGCACACCTGCTCTTATGGCGACACACACACACACTCCTCAGCAACATCTTAACACCACGGCAAGAACGTTGGATGTTAAGGAGGTTCCAACAGAGCTTCAAAATGCAAGAAGAAGAAATGGGAGGGAGACAAAAAGAAGCATTGAAGTGAAATAGGCTGTTGATAAAAAGTTGAAGATCACAGCCTTTAAAAGGCCAAATGTTGGTAAAAATGTGGATTGAATGTGATTTAGTGTCAGGTGTTCACACTGTCATCATCTCTTGATGGCAAAGGAAAGAAAGCTTTCTCTCTTTGATTGTTGAGCTGCATAAGCAAGGCCTCTCTCTCGCAGCGCACCACTGATGCTGAGGTTGGACGCAGTAAGACAGTCATTTCTAACTTCTGGAAAACATCCTGAGGCTCATGGAACAAAAAAGTCAAGCGGTAGACCCCCAAAAAATGTCAGCGGAGGTCAAGACACGGGACCATCCTCAGCCCAAATTAAGACTGTTACCGGTGCCGAGTGCAGACGCCATCTGCCGGAGAAGAAACAACATCTTCAAAGGCCTGGTCTCCTTCAAGGTTTGGAATTAGCAGGAGAGCACCAAACATGGGACATTGAAAGGTGGAAGAAAGTTTTATTCTCCCTTGACGGTCCTGATGGCTTCCAACGTTACTGGCATGACAAGGAAAGCCTTCAGGGGAACAATGGAGCTTCAGGTCTCGCAGGGGCGTCAAATGGCAGCCGGCTATTGCAGGGGGCGTCCCTCATGACTGTAGGCCCTCGTCTGTGTGGTAATAACTGTTTTTTTCAACAGGACAACGCTGCACTTCACAAAGAGCATTAAGCTCACTCTTTTGGACCATCCCGCGTGTTCCCCTCATCTAAATCCAATGGTTCCAGACAGTGAATCCATCTTCCCCACCTGGAGCAACATTCCCACTCGCCTCCTGGAAACACTGGCATCAAGCACACCCAAAGCCAACAAGAATGGCACAGCTACTCATGACTCACTCCTTTTTACACATTTTACTTCTATTTTAGGCTTTTTTAAAAATCAAGTTTTGATCACCTGATGAACATCCTGTTTCACTTGAATGCTTCTTTGCAATTAATTGTTTTTTTGTCTCCCTCCCGTTTCTTCTTTTTGCATTTGGAAGCTCTACATCTCCACATCGTTCATCTGGTCTTGTGAGGAGTGTGTATGCACACCGAATGACAAGGCCAGGCTTATCTAGCACAACACTGACACCTGCTGGTCACATGGAGTATGTACAGCCACGTGACACACAGTAGACGCACAGTAATACCTGTAAGCTAGCTTGTAGTTGGCTTAGCGTTCATGCTGGTGTAAAGCAAGGACTTCATTGGACATCTTGTGTCACATATTACCTGCCGTGACTCAAATACTCCAAAGCAAAATGGCGTCTGCTGAGTTGAAATATCCCTCATCTATGGTGGTTCGTTGGTTCCAGACCCGACCACAAAGTAGGATTCAGTATTTATAAAAAATGGCTCGCAGTTTCCTGGGGTAAAACGGGAGGGTTCACACTTGGCCATGCAAAGCGTACTCACAGTGAAGTTCCTCTGAACCGACCCAGACGTGTGGAACAGTGTGAACACCCTAAGTGCTGCTTTTCAGTCATGATCACGCGTGTGCATGGTGTGCCAGGGTTGCTATGGTATGCCAGCATGTGTTTAGTCCCCTGGTCAATGTTTGCACCTGCTCTGCTTTGATCGCAACGTCCCCTTTGACTTGACGGCCATGTGAAGATCAGCAGGTGTTGCAGAAAGCAGAGAGCTAGTGCTGCGGGTGTCTTACCGTCACAGACGTGAGTGTAGTCGCTGCAGCAGTTGCGGTGCTGAGAGCACTTGGAGTTGCAGTGGCATTCATTGGCAGGGTTGTACTGCTCGTTGCATCGCCCTTTGCAAGACGTGGCTGCTGCGAAAAGAAACAATTGCGTGCTTAATGCCTGCTAATAACTTTTTACTGTTCGCCATAGCCACACTTTGGCGTGTGCCTCGCTTTTAGCCATTTCTCCAAAGACATCCCCTTCAGTAGCGGCCATTTTACACCATTTGGACTGTTCTATTCCCATATAACCATGCAACCTACCAAAAGAAAGACTACACTCCCGTCTTTCATCAGGAAAAGAAAGTTTGTTATTGTGGTCGCAATTGTTGTTGTTCTTGGTCTCTCTGTATTGTCCCCCCCTCGTGTCCTCGCGTTTTTGAAAAATGATCGTTTATCTGAGCTATTTTTAATGTTATGGGATTTAGAGAGCGCAGACCTCTAGCGCCACACATGCTAATGTTAGTATGGTAACACCTAGCGTAACAGTGCGAAGTGTTTATGTGTGTGTCTCGCTATGAAAATGGCTAAAATGCTACTATGTTAACGTTCACATTCTAGCTAACAAAATGTAGAATTTTGGATCACTCCCAAAATGTAATCAGTTCTTCCAGATGATAGAGGTAATAAGAGGTTTTGTTTAGGAAAGTATGAATTATTATTACGGTCAAACCTCACCTTTTAGTTTTCATTGTTCGAAACTGCTAGCCAAAATTCTGCCTCTGTTTTTGTCCGCCATTGCCCTGTACCGCATCGTTCTGCAAAATGCTGTGCCCGAACAAAGCGCCCTACGTGCTGCTGACTCATGGAGTCTGTCGGGTGCGACTGCTAAACAATCCATGGGGCCAAAGAAAGTCGCGAGAGGTGAGACACACGACTGATTGACTTCCATCTCACCAGGATGTGCGGCCGGGAAGTCCGCGTCAACAATAACAGAAGAACAAACTATTGTATGCTTTGTTGGGGCTTGACTTTCTCCAGTGGCGTTTCCATGCCAACATGTCCTGATTAACCCCCAATACGTCCTTGCAGCTGATAAAGTCCTGATTGCATTTGTATAACTAAGCTGCTGGCTGGCCTGTCCTCCCTTCAAGGGTCTGTTTCAGCACCTAACTATATACTGTATATAGTGTATAGTATACACTAGATACTATACACTATATACTGTATATAGTGTATAGTATACACTAGATACTATACACTATATACTGTATATAGTGTATGGTATACACTAGATACTGTACACTATATACTGTATATAGTGTATAGTATACACTAGATACTGTACACTATATACTGTATATAGTGTATAGTATACACTAGATACTGTACACTATATACTGTATATAGTGTATAGTATACACTAGACACTATACACTTTATAGTGTATATAGTATACACTATATACACTATACACCATATAGTATACACTATACACTATATACTATACACTATATAGTGTATAGTATACACTATATACTATACACTATATAGTGTACACTATACACTATATACACTATATAGTATATAGTATACACTATACACTATATACACTATATAGTATATAGTATACACTATATACTATACAGTATATACACTACATAGTATATAGTATACACTATATAGTATACACTATATACACTACATAGTATATAGTATACACTATATACTATACAGTATATACACTATATAGTATATAGTATGCACTATATACTACACACTATATACACTATGTAGTATATAGTATACACTATATACTATACACTATATACACTACATAGTATATAGTATACACTATATAGTATACACTATATACACTACATAGTATATAGTATACACTATATACTATACAGTATATACACTATATAGTATATAGTATGCACTATATACTACACACTATATACACTATGTAGTATATAGTATACACTATATACTATACACTATATACACTACATAGTATATAGTATACACTATATACTATACAGTATATACACTATATAGTATATAGTATACACTATATAGTATATAGTACACTGCAAAAACCTGCCATACTTGAAATACTAAAATTAGTATATTAAGATATGACAACTTTTCTTATTTCAAGCGAAACATTCTGAGCCAAATCTGCTTGGCTAGAATTCTTATGACTGGAATATTTTCCTAACATCCTAACATAAGCAAGTTGTCTTCATCACACAGCCAGACTGAAGTCAGATGTTCTTATTGCAAGCTAAGAAGTTGGCCACGTGCTCTTGTGGAGTCCTAAATTGAGATGAAATGTGCTCCTATGAGGTTAGATTTAGTGTCTTTGCTGAGATGTTCCCATAGACAAACAAGCATTCATGCCTGTGGGCAGTTTTTAAAGGAAGCCAGAGTACACGGAGAATAACCACGAGGTGTTCCAGCGGGGATTTGGACGTCTCTTCTTGCGGGCATGTTGGCAATGTCAGTTGCTCCTTCAGCCGTGCGAGCTTTTCAGCAAGCATGAAGCAAAAGATATGGATGGAAGCTTTTTATTTCAAAAGAAACAAGTGTGATTGGATCTAAAATGGACGTCATTTAGGAAAACCTGTTGTCATAGCAACACTTCTTGGCGTGATTTGCATGTAAGTTCTCTAGTTTTTACAGATTATTTCATGGCGAGATGGCAAATGAAACATTGCTGCCAAATCTGCAAGTCTGACTTTTGGACCATATTGAAATGTATTTTTTGCAGCGTATAGTTTTGCGGAGCACTTACCTTCACATAGCTGAGTGTAATCTGAGCAGCAGTCCCTGTAGCGCTCACAGGACGGGTTGCACTGACAGGAATAACCGCTGTCTGTTCCAAAACCACAGCGACCTTGACAGGAGTCTAAGGAGTCTAGAAGCCAACAGGACACACGTTTCCTTCCATCCCACTGGTACCACTTGTTCCACATACAGTACGTAGTAAAAAGGAATCTTACTGGTGTGTGCCAGACACAGCAGAGTGGCCCAAAGTGCAAAGACAGCAATGACCTTCATCCTGGCGGGACAGCAACAAGGTGACCTGGCGCCTACCTCGGTCTCCCTTTTATGAAGTCCAGCCCACATGTGCCAGCGCCTCACTCACGTACCCAGCTTGGTGGTGTCAGCACTTCCTGCATGACACGCTGGCACCACATGCGCTTCTTGATGTCCCTGGTGTCCCTGGTGTCCCTGATGTCCCTGATGTCCCTGGTGTCCCTGGTGTCCCTGATGTCCCTGATGTCCCTGGTGTCCCTGATGTCCCTGGTGTTCCTGCGGCGTCAGGTCTCACTCCATCCACACCCTGGGAGTAGATCCCGCAGGAGAACATCCATCACCTTGTAGCACACTCACAGCCATGCAAGGTTCCCATTTAGTAAAGCAGGACATGTAGCGTGCACACTGTAGAGCAGGGGTCACCAACGTTTTTCCTTACGAGAGCTACTTTTAGAAAATGAAAATGGCCACGAGCTACTCATTTTTGTAGAAATGATTTTCATAGCTTATTTCAACCCAAACAGATCAAATATGCTTGTTTTACCAGAACATTCACAAAATGCTGGTATCCACAACTCACATTTTATGTTTCACAATACCTTTCTTTCTAGTGTTCTCACATTATTAACTGAAAACCTGAATGAAAAGCAGGCCTGCGGGCGCCTCATGTGGTCGTGGGAGCTACCTGGTGCCCGCGGGCACCACGTTGGTGACCCCTGCTGTATGCCAACAAGTCATGTATGCTTCATCTCTGCTTTGTCATACACGGGAAAAAGCAGATTATTAGCAAGTTTGTCTCCCTAATTATACTTCTTTTTTCATTTTTAAATGCACAAATATTATCCATCCATCCATTTTCTATACCGCTTCTTCCTCATTAGGGTCGCGGGGGCATGCTGGAGCCTATCCCAGCTGACTTCGGGCGACAGGCGGGGTACACCCTGGACTGGTCGCCAGCCAATCGCAGGGCACATATAGACAAACAACCACTCACACTCACATTCATACCTATGGACAATTTAGAGTCTCCAATTAACCTAACCACAAATATTATGTTATATATATATAAATATTTAAATACGTATATATATATATATACGCTACCGCTCTAAAGTTTTAGAACAGCCCAATTTGTCCAGTTATTTATAGAATTTCAAGTGGTTGAAGTCCAGTGAATAGCTTGAAGTGGTCCAAAGGTAAGTGCTGCAGTGCCAGAGGTTAAAAAAAGGGAAAAATAACATGTACTTGAGAATGATACTGTTCTGGCAGTTGGTGCAACCCATTCCTACAGGTGTTCCACCTTCTGGAGTACTTACTACCTCCTCTGTCTGCATAAAAACACACTGTGGTAGTATCAGTTGAACAGCATTGCACTGGAGAAAGTCATTTGTTGCTACAAAAATGGCAAGAAAAAGAGAAACACACCATTTTTCCTCCACAGAAATTGCACTGTTCGAAAACCTTTGAGCAGTAGTGTATATATGTGCATATACTATATATATATATATATATATATATAGTTATTTTTTTGCACATTTGTCACACTTAAATGTTTCAGATGATCAAACAAATGGAAATATGAGTCCATGACAACACAACTCAACACTTGATGCCGTTTTTAAATGAAACTGTCAATTTCTTTCTTGTAATTATGACTTTATTGCCATAATTTTTCAGTGTAAGGTTAGGAGATAATTGTCCTAATAACAGAGTTTAGTGTTGCTGTTTCTGTTTGCATTGGATTAATAAGTGTTGCGTGTGCTGGGGGGCAGCTACCTGAAGTATGTCGAAATGGACTCTCTCGCTATCTGTCCCGTGTGAAAGTCCACACCTGCTTGGCACACAAACGCTGCTTGAATGTGTCCAGATCGTATGAAACTGCTGTCGCGGCTTTCCGTTTCTTTCCGTTTGACGTGCTGGTGGTGCATCGGTGTTGATGCGTGTGTTGCGTGTGTGACGTATTGTTTCTCATCAAAGGCTCTCTCGTGTCTCCTATACCAGATGTTGTCTTTCTCAAGCTTTGACTGCAGCTCCCCTGCATCGCTGTTGCACGTGCACCCTCAACAACAGCATCACCCCCCGTGACGCCTTTTGTACCTGAACACATCATTTACACCACACGTGCATCCCGTGATGACGCTCAGCCTAATTCTAAAAATACAATCAAACAAAAAAAATTAAAGAACAGCAAAAATGGAAAGAAAAACAGCAGTAAACTTGTGATATTAGGGGAATGAAGTAATAATACGGCGAGAAAGAAGTCATTTTAGGAGAATAAAGTAATATTATGATTTAAAAACAGCATTAATGCAATAAAAAACTACATAATAAATGACATTAAACATCAAAAATTCAAATTGTAATATTAAAGATAAGAACATTTTTAAGTCTTGTTATGAGAAAAAAATACCAAAAATAAATGTGCAACTATTGTAAAACGAGGTTGTGACATTGCAACATATATTTATATTATATTATGGGAATTAACATGAGAATAACAACATGTAAATATTTGTCAAATCTAAAAAACAACAACAACAGAACTGGAAGAATGAGCAAAGAAACGTGTAAATAAAGAGAAAAAGTTATGAATTTGCTTTTTCACCCATAAGACAAAGCTGAGATGTCACTTGTCACTATATGTCACTTGTTAGCATATCTCCAGAACATGTGCTGCTCATCCAGTATGTTACTAAACGTCACAGAGGCAACGCTGCATCCTTTCACTTCTCACATGTGGCCCTCACCCGAGGAAAACGTTTGGACACCTCCTGTCCACACGTTGTGGACAAATGATAAACATCACATACTGTACGTACAGCACATACACTATACAGTGGTGGGAAACAGTGTTGGCCTGTGTTCAGTGTTCCTGATTTCTTATGTTGTGCATGTTTGTCACACTTAAACGTTTCAGATCATCCAACAAATGTAAATATTAGTCAATGACAACACAACTCAACACTTTATGTACTTTTTAAATGAAACTTTCTATTATTAAGGAAGAAAAAACATCCAAAGCTACATGTCCCTGTGTGAAAAAGTGATTGCCCCCTAAAGCTAATAAGTGGTTGGCCCCCCTTAGCAGCAACAACTGCAATCAAGCGTTTGTGATAACTTGCAATGAGTCTCTTCCAGCGCTGGGGAGGAATTTAGCACAATTGTTGTCATTCAGCCACATTGGAGGCTTTTCCTTGTCAAGGTCATGCCACAGCATCTCAATAGGATTCAGGTCAGGACTTGGACTAGACCACTCCAAAGTCTTCAGCCATTCAGAGGTGGACTTGCTGGTGTGTTTTGGATCATTGTCCTGCTGCAGAACCTAAGTTGCTTTCAGCTTGAGGTCACCAACATTCTCCTTCAGCACAATTCATGCTTCCATTGATCACAGCAAGTCTTCCAAGTTCTGAAGACCATCACACTACCACCACCATGTTTTACTGTTACTATGATGTTCTTTTTATGAAATGCCAGATGTAATGGCACACAAGTTCAACTTTTGAGTATTTTCCTCAAAGGTCTTGGGGATCATCAAGATGTTTTCTGGCAAAATTGAGACGAGCCTTAATGTTGTTTTTGTTCAGCAGTGGTTTTGGTCTTGGAACTCGTTTTTGCCCAGTGTCTTTCTTATGGTGGAGTCATGAACGCTGACCTTAACTGAGGCAAGTGAGGCCTGCGGTTCTTTGGATGTTGTTGTGGGGTCTTTTGTGACCTCTTGTGATCATTTTGGTTGGCCGGCCACTCCTGGGAAGGTTCACCACTACTCTATATTTTCAGTTGAGGTATGTTTTAATGGGGTGGGGGCAATCACTTTTTCACACAGGGCCATCTAGGTTTGCATTTTTTCCTCCCTTAATAATAAAAAGTCTTATTTAAAAACTGAGTTTTGTGTTCAGTCGACTAATATTTACATTTGTTTGATGATCTCAAACATTTAAGTGTGACAAACATGCAAAAAAAAAGGAATCAGGAAGGGGGCCAACACTTTTTCACACCACTGGAACTCATCTCAAGAAGGGCCTCACATTGACGTGAGAAGAACAGACGACGTTTCTCAGAATACGTCATCTTCTCTGTATCCCATCCTAATATGTATCCTACAGTGCCTCAGTGCCTCAGAGTGTCTCAGGACTAGGACCTTGATTGTGCACCTTCCCCACCTTATCCTGCTGCCCCAGTGTCATCCTGTGATGCCTCATCAGCTGTGCCAATCCTGACTCATGCTGTTTCAATGCCAGCCTATGCGGCACCATCTCCGGCATCTGTAGCCTTTTTTTCTAGTTTATTTACCAGTTTACTCTTGTATATTTATGACTATTTTCTCATAAATTTGCAACTTTATTCTCTTAAATGTATTAATTTTTTCGTAAATGTATGACTTTTTTCTCGTAAATTTACAACATTATTCTTGTAAATTGATGACTTTTTCTCGTAATTTTGCAACTCTTTTCTCATAAACTTTTTTCTTGTAAATTTGTGACTTTATCTCATAAATTAATGACATTTTTCTTGTAAATTGACGGCTTTTTAATCGTAATTGTATGACATTTTTCTAGTATATTTATGACTTTTTACTCATCAATGATGGTTGAATTTGAAGTAAAGCTGTATTTAGATACTGTACAGTATATTTCTGTTAATAATAAACATGCATCTGTCTGTAGATGGAGACGATACTGTATGTCATACAAAGGATTTATTATATAAATTTTATTTTATTTTATTTTATTTTATTTTATTTTATTTTATTTTATTTTATTTTATTTTATTTTATTTTATTTTATTTTATTTATTGGAGGGGACTGCAGTAATTCTCCTTGACTCCAGGGGGCGCTCTGTAGACAAATGATAGTTTTACGCGCACAAGTTTGGACATCCTGGCGTTCCGTAGACGGCGTGGACGTCAATGACATTCTCATTGTTCTTTCACAAGACTTTATCCTTGTGAAAGCTTTAAACATGTCACTAAGCTTTTTACTTCGGACTTTAGTGAAAGATCTCTCAAAGGTGATTTGAGATGACTGTTTAAGATGTGTAAATGGGTTTGTTAGTTCCCGTCATGTCTAGTGAGGTTAGCAAGCTAGGTTAAATGGCTGCGTTTCATGTTATCGATAAATAGCGCTAGTTTGTGTGACTATGTCGTGGTGAATTAGTGATTTTTATACATTTTTTCATGGCATTTTTGCTGTCCCGTCCTTCAGGTGAGCAGCCAGCCTGCACACGCTTTCCACACCGGATGTCATCTTCTGGCGGTGGACAAGAACCTCCTGCTCAAACTGCGGAAAAGCTCCGGCTACACTTTTATCAACTGCAAGAAAGCACTGGAGAAGTTTGACAATGACATCACCCAGGTTTGCGTGTATGAATGATTATGGATTATGGAGTACGGGTGGATTTGCTAATGAAGTGAGATGTGATGAAACGTGTGTGAAAGGCGGAGGCTTGGCTGCACGAGCAGGCCCACAAGGAAGGATGGAGCAAAGCCAGCAAGCTGGATGCTCGCAAAGCCAAAGAGGGGCTCATTGGGCTCCTTGTGCGAGATCAAGCGGCCGTCATGGTGGAGGTACATCCCAAAAACGTATTCTTCATTCTTCATTCACCCCAACAAAGCTATCTTTTATGTGGGTGTGGGTGGGTGGGGAGCAGGTCAACTGTGAGACGGACTTTGTGGCCCGCAATGAGAAGTTCCAGCAGCTGGTCCAGGATGTGGCCTTTTCCACTTTGGCTCACCACCAAAATAAAAGCCAGACAGGATATGTCAAGGTAAGAGCGCCTAGCAAGTGCACACGACTTTCCTTATGGGAAATGACATAAATAATAATAATAATAATATTATTATTATTATTGTGTGTGGCCATCATAAAAGCTTTATTGACACTACAGGCTACGTTGGAAGGCACGTTTGAACATTTCTTGCTGTCATGAGTGTAGAAACATATGAATCCCTGCTGATGTTTATACGACCAACACATTTGTATCCAAATCATCATCATCATAATGCCTTTATCAAATGTACAGGATATGTTTTCAAGTGTCACACAAGTGGAAAAATAAGCTGTCCCGTGTTAATATTAGTCAAATTTTCACAAATGACTTTTTAGCCCTCATATGTCATCATGCAAATGCAGAAAGTAAATATTTATGATGTGTACATACATTTTAACATTCCTAAATGTCATAAAAGTGTAGAAACAAGTAACATTCTGGTGATAACAGGAAAATAATTTAAAAAAAGAAAGTGTCGGACGTTTCGCTCCTCATCCGAAGAGCTTCGTCAGCGAACATGCTCTTCGGATGAGGAGCGAAACGTCCGACACCTTCTTCACAGAAGTACAGATGACGTCTTAAGAAGCCTTTCCCTCGATGGACAACTCCTGTACGACTGAGAGCCTACACACACTTACAAAAAGAAAATGAAAATAATCTATAGAGGACGTAAACCAGGGGGTGTCCAAAGTGCTTGGTGGGGGGCAGCGCCACAGCCTGGCTGTGGTTGGGATGTAGGAAGACGCTCCAGTCCAAATAGGACAAGCGTACCCCACGAGAGGTCGTATGTATGCCTTGTAGATGGTGATTGATGCTCAGGGAGGGTGGACGTCCCAGGATGTACAGTAGAATCACCTAGCAGCTTTCTTAATACCAGGAGTCCATGCTGGGGTGATGCTAACAATGACCCTTTTCCTTGGTATCAGTTTCTTTTTCATGAAGCAGAGAGAGAGGAGGGCAATCCCTGCAGCTTTGCTGGCACTGACAGTGATGCCCCCAGTCAGTAGCCCGTTTTTCAGCGGCGTCCGAGTGTCGCTGCAGGCCTTCTGCAGACACCTGTACGTCTCTAAGCTTTGGGTTTCTAACGGTAACATGGAGAGGTCGTTCTCCAAGTGTGATGCGAGGTCGTCAGCCTACACCAGGAAGAGTAACTGACCCAGTACACTCCCTTGGGGCGCACCAGCAGATGGAGGTGATGCTGCAGGAGTAAATCCGTCTGCTGTTCTCTATCAGCCAGGAAAGATGAAATTCAGCCCTGAAGGCCACCGTGCCACACGAGACAAAGCTGTCTTTATACCCAATGCCAGAACTCTCATGCCTTGGTGGGAGTCGAGGGCATTATTCCATTTACAAGAAAGAAGTTGAAGTAGCAGCAGCAGAAACAGCTTTAGTACTTTAGTAGCAATTGGATCAAGAGGAAAAATAACATCATTTTGCTATCATGCAGGTGAAATAGTCAAGAAAAAATAGCTTCTTTTGCTTTTAAGGCTGTATTGTTATGAAAAACAAACAAAACAACAATAGAGGGGGGAAATCAAAGACACCCGAAAAATGAAAGTGAAAAAATGATGCAGCACACTGGTCCATTTAGCTAAAATGTCATTGTAGCAACTCAAAATGATTCTCAGTAGTTTGTGTGGCCCCAACGTGCTTGTACGCATGCCTGACAACGTCGGAGCATGCTCCTAATGAGACTACGGATGGTGTCCTGGGGGATCTCCTCCCAGATCTGGACCAGGGCATCAATGAGCTCCTGGACAGTCTGAGGAGCAACCTGGCGGCGCCGGATGGACCTAAACATAATGTCCCAGAGGTGTTCTATTGGGTTTAGGTCAGGTGAACGTGGGGGCCAGTCAATGGTATCAATTCCTTCATCCTCCAGGAACTACCTGCATACACTAGCCACATGAGGTCGGGCATTGTCGTGGACCAGGAGGAACCCAGGTCCCACTGCACCAGCATAGGTTCTGACAATGGGTCCAAGGATTTCATCCGGATACCTAATAGCAGTCAGGGTGCCATTATCTAACCTGTAGAGGTCTGTGCGTCCTTCCAGGGATATGCCTCCCCAGACCATCACTGACCCACCACCAAACCGGTCATGCTGAATGATGTTGCAGGCAGCATAACGTTCTCCACGGCATCTCCAGACCCTTTCACGTCTGTCGCATGTGCTCAGGTTGAACTTGCTCTCATCAGGGAAGAGCACAGGGCACCAGTGGTGTAGTTGCCAATTCTGGTGGTCTATGGCAAATGCCAATCGAGCTCTACGGTGCTGGGCAGTGAGCACAGGGCCCACTACAGGACGTCGGGCCCTCAGGCCACCCTCATGGAGCCTGTTTCTGATTGTTTGGTCAGAAACATTCACACCAGTGGCCTGCTGGAGGTCATTTTGTAGGGCTCTGGCAGTGCTCATCCTGTTCCTCCTTGCACAAAGGAGCAGATACCGATCCTGCTGAGGGTTGAAGGACCTTCTAATTTTTTTTTAGCAGTATATATATGTGTGTGTGTGTGTTTGTGTGTGTGTGTGTGTGTTTGTGTGTGTATGTGTGTGTGTGTATATATGTGTATATATATATATATACAGTATGTCACAAAAGTGAGTACACCCCTCACATTTCTGCAAATATTTTATAATCTTTTCATGGGACACCACTGAAGAAATGAAACTTTGCTACAATGTAAAGTAGTCAGTGTACAGCTTGTATAACAGTGTAAATTTACTGTCCCCTCAAAATAACTCAATACACAGACCTTAATGTCTAAACTGCAGGCAACAAAAGTGAATACACCCCTAAGTGAAAATGTCCAAATTGGGCCCAATTAGCCATTTTCTTTTCCCAGTGTCATGTGACCCATTAGTGTTACAAGGTCTCAGGTGTGAATGGGGAGCAGGTGTGTTAAATTTGGTTTTATCACTCTCACACTCTCTCATACTGGTCACTGGAAGTTTAACATGGCACCTCATGGCAAAGAACTCTCTGAGGATCTGAAAAAAAGAATTGTTGCGCTACACGAAGATGGCTTAGGCTATAAGAAGATTGCCAACACTCTGAAACTGAGCAGCAGCACGGTGGCCAAGACCATACAGCGGTTTAACATCACAGGTTCCACTCAGAACAGGCCTCGCCATGGTCGACCAAAGAAGTTGAGTGCACGTGCCCAGCGTCATATCCAGAGGTTGTCTTTGGAAAATAGACGCCTGAGTGCTGCCAGCATTGCTGCAGAGGTTGAAGGGATGGGTGGTCAACCTGTCAGTGCTCAGACCATACGTCGCACTCTGCATCAAATTGGTCTGCATGGCTGTCATCCCAGAAAGAAGCCTCTTCTAAAGATGATGCATAAGAAAGCCCGCAAACAGTTTGCTGAAGATAAGCAGACTAAAGACATGGATTACTGGAACCATGTCCTGTGGTCTGATGAGACCAAGATAAACTTATTTGGTTCAGATGGTGTCAAGCGTGCGTGGCGGAAACCAGGTGAGGAGTACAAAGACGAGTGTGTTTTACCTACAGTCAAACATGGTGGTGGGAGTGTCATGGTCTGGGGCTGCATGAGTGCTGCCGGCACTGGGGAGCTACAGTTCATTGAGGGAACCATGAATGCCAACATGTACTGTGACATCCTGAAGCAGAGCATGATCCCCTCCCTTCGGAAACTGGGCCGCAGGGCAGTATTCCAACATGACAACGACCCCAAACACACCTCCAAGACAACCACTGCTTTGCTAAAGAAGTTAAGGGTGAATGTGATGGACTGGCCAAGCATGTCTCCGGACCTAAATCCTATTGAGCATCTGTGGGGCATCCTCAAACTGAAGGTGAAGGAGCACAAGGTCTCTAACATCCACCAGCTCCGTGATGTCGTCATGGAGGAGTGGAAGAGGATTCCAGTGGCAACCTGTGAAGCTCTGGTGAACTCCATGCCCAAGAGGGTTAAGGCAGTGCTGGAAAATAATGGTGGCCACACAAAATATTGACACTTTTGGCCCAATTTGGACATTTTCACTTGGGGTGTATTCACTTTTGTTGCCTGCAGTTTAGACATTAAGGTCTGTGTATTGAGTTATTTTGAAGGGAACAGTAAATTTACACTGTTATACAAGCTGTACACTGACTACTTTACATTGTAGCAAAGTTTCATTTCTTCAGTGTTGTCCCATGAAAAGATATAATAAAATATTTGCAGAAATGTGAAGGGTGTACTCACTTTTGTGACATACTGTATATATGTGTATATATGTGTATATATATATGTATATATATATATATGTATATATATATATATATATATATGTGTGTGTGTGTATATATATATATTATACTATACAGTCAAACCTGTCTTAGCGGCCACCTTTATAGAACGGCCACCTGCCTATAGCAGCCACTGAAAAATCCCCCGCAGCAAATGTACATGTTATAGACCCTGTGTATAGCAGTCACCTGTCCAACGCGGCCAGCAGCCACCCATTTTGTCTCCCTTGGTCAATATCTGACCGCATGTAGCGGCCAAATTACCAACTCAAGTAGAAGCTTCATGCACGAAAAAGTTTTGTTTTTCAATCAATGAAGCCGTCGTGTGTAGACTTTAATTACTGAGTCCTAGCTCAGTCACAATCATTCACAAGATCCACACAAACTGTCAGTTGTTCCACATAAAAAAGCCGTCTTCTTTTGAGCTTGCTATTTCCTGGTCAAACATGTAACTTTAAGAGCATTTGCACCAAAACATTACCGCAAAGTAGGCTGGGAACAGGACGTGCTCCCAGCGACGCTACAATAAAAAAAAAAACATACGCTAGTATGCATGCGGCAGCGGGAGCAAAACTGAGTTTGGTTGTACTTAATTGAAGTATTTTAGAATGTACTCACGTTATTTTTCATCAATCCTCATCCACAAATCCATCAAAGTCCTCATCTTCTGTATTCGACACAAACAAAGCCGTCTTCTTTTCCGTTCGCTACTAGTCTGTTAACTTGTCAGTGTTATTCAGCTCCGAAGCAAAGAAGGAAACTTCTCCTGTTGCTTCTGCCAACTTTATTTATTGAACGCGGCCACCAGACAGCAGCTCAGAACACACACATCTCTCAGCATCGTCTCTCCTTCCTGCTTGCCCACAAGGCAAAGGTTAAACAAGCCCCACTACATAGCTGTCCAGCCAATGCCTGTAAGAAATCACACCGTTTATTTCCTGGTGTGCACTGGTCAATACTGTAATGCCGCTTGTTGTGGGGAAGGAGAGACTCACGTCGCCGATGCACTTTAATGGCTTTATTAACAGCGGAGAACACTGCAGGACTTTACATCCACGCCAACATAAACACACTTCCCAACTCTCTCCAAACTCACAGCTAGCACTGAGCCTAGCTCTCCTGCTCGGGACGCCCACCGTCACTTCCCGTCACTTCCTGATGAACTAAAGCTGTAATGACACTCTGCCGTATAAAAAGTAAAATATTAAAAACAAGCGTAAGACATTACTAGCACAGCTTTGTTCTGTGGGTGGTGAATATATTCTATCAGTTATTATTAAGCCTCTAGCTTCCTTTTAGTAAGTAAAAACCTTGGCTATGATTGCACTACATTGTCATGTAGACCTACAAAGTACACTTGGAAGAACAAGAGGTGAATAAATGTATTGCAATTGATGTGAAACTGATGAGGGGTAGGATTAAATAAGCTTTGCTTCTTCCTACTCCTTTTTGGACATGCAAAATTGTGAATTGTACTATGTGATGTGCTACTGTTTGACTCATGCATGTTCAGGATTAAAACCATGAACCATGATAATAACAAGCCTAGTAGTGCTGTACAACTTTTATCCGCAGTCTGCAGTGCCCTCTACTGGTCAACATTATTATTATTATTATTATTATTTTCCCTTTTTTTCCTCTACTGGTCAACATTCAAACTGGACGCCAACCTGTCTATAGAGGCCACCTGTCTATAGTGGCCACTTTTGCAGACTCCCTCTAGTGGAGTCCCTATAGACAAGTTTGACTATATATATATATATATATATATATATATATATATATATACAGTACCGGTCTGCTTTCATTTTGCTCCTCCTGTGGAGTAAAGCCTCGTAAAACTTCCCGTCCAGCCTGGCTTTCTTCAGCGAGCACGTCTCGTCCTCGTTCACCCTGAGGCGACGGTCCTGGAAACTCTGAAACTTCTTCACGTAATTGACCTCACAGGACTTCACATTGCCTCGGTCCTCATCAGCGATGTCATCTTTGTGCTTGAACTCTTGCTCCGCACACGACCTGATCTTCACCATCTCGCCATCGCCCGCCGTCTTGCTCTTGGCCTTGATGTCGTCGCTGGCGCTGTAGGAGATGAAGCAGCTGTTTGCAGCCAGGAGAGCCATCTTGCCTTCTTGAAAGACGGGCTGCCACTGCTCTCTGGAGCCGATGGCGTCAGAGCGGCCCGCCACCAATCTGTCGGAGTTGAGCCCCAGGTACTTCCCGTACCCGGACTTCAAGGCTATCCTGCTGTCAGACAGCTTGACAGCAGTGAACTGTTCAGGAGGGTCGGGTCCTTCATCATCTGCGGGGGGGGATAAAAAACTCTTCATAAACTTTAATCACACGCTCTGTCCGGGTTGTATCATACAGCTACAATTTAGCTTTCTCTGCCCAGCGTCTGTTCGTCCCATTAGCAGTGTCACAGTGCCCCCTACTGGTCAAGCATGTACCGTATAAATACTGATGGAGCGACTACAAGGCAAAATAAAATAAAATATAGACCAGTCGGCTTGTGTTCGTATCCGCGAATGTTCGCAAGTCGGATGTTCGTAAGTTGGGGACCTAGTGTGTGTGTGTGTGTGTGTGTGTATGTATAATTACTGTAAGTTAGCTAAGTGTATAAGTTGTTAGCATATCTACAAGATTGGTTGAAAAATGTGGAGGTTGCCTTTAGAGCTTTTTCATTTTGACTGTGTGGCCCCCACTGCAGTGTTGAGGTGTTGTCCCGATTGTGACGAGGATGTGTTTGGACATCCTCAGGTGGAGAAACAAGTTGAAATCGTTGAAGTCTTTATCAAATAACACAAGTCTATTTTGGTGTTGCCAAAGAAATGAATGCAAATACAAATGATCTGTTCCAGGGTCAAACTGTGGCCTTTATCGGCACCTTTGACTGTCGTGCAAGTGTAAAAAGAAGCTAAGATACTGTAAGCTCTCAATGATACTGTAGCACCACTCATCCTTCTCATTCCACCTTTCTTCCATCCTTGCATCCTTGTCACCTTGCTCTCAACTCCCATGCAGAGTCACTTGGATGCCCATGACCTCAGCAAAGTCCCTGTGACCCCCCAGGGAGGGAGCCTGGCTGACCAGGTGGCCTTCACCATAGGTTGGTAGACGAAGCTGCAGGATGCTAAGCAAACAGATGAATGTACGTCATAAATGATAAACGTCGTCCTATCAGGTCGCCTGGGTGAGAAGATGTCAGCGAAGCGGGCTGTCACGGTCAGCGTCCCCGCCGAGTGGCGCATCGGCTTCTACGTTCACGGTGGCGTGGCGGGCCGGACGGAGGTGGCCATGGGACGCTACGGCGCCCTGGTTGTCTTCCGGGGTGGCAAAGAGGGAGAAGAGGAAAGTTTGGGACGCAAGCTGGGACAGCACATCGTGGGAGAGGCGCCCGTGTCGCTCGGCAACATGGACGACCTGCCGTGCGGCGAGAGCGAAACACGCCTCCTGCCGCAGACTTTCTTGGCAGACCCCAGCAGGACGGTGGCGCAGGTGCTCAAGGGCCAGCAGGCTCGAGTGCTGGACTTTGTCAGGTTTCAGTGTGGAGAAGTTGGCAGTGAAGAAAAGAAATGATGAAATGAAGACTTTTTGTTTGTTTGTACGCCTCCTATTGGTCAGCTGGACTTTCTCACTTAGGATCATAAATGGTGGAATAAACAAATGCACGTACGGTAGACTTGCTAGCACATCAAATGTGCAGCAACACAATAAATGTTACTACTGGAAATGTATCATAAGACAGTGTTGGTCAATCCTCTTTGCCGTCATGTCTTGTGTGGGTTTTTATACGACACAGGAAGTCTCGCAAATCTCGACATACAATTTCTGATACCCAATTTTTTTTCATTCATTTAGGAATACAGTTTCCATATAAACATTGCAAATAAATATATAATAATGTAGAAGTAAATACTACAATTCATAAATGATCAAGAATCAAATATTTGTATTTAGGTTTCACATAAAGGAAACATTTTAAAATTTCGATTACATAATACATGCATGTTTTGACTTCAGAAATGCCCTTCACAATAAAACTCTCACTATAAACTATTCTTGGCAAGCTTCAAAGAAAGATATTTAAATATACCGATAAATCAGTGCTATAAATATGGTCAGATTAATTAAACATGTTTAAAAAGTCACAGAGTTAAAACAACATTTACGACAATTTTTCGGGGAAATCCTTTCCAAGTATTTTGGAAAATCTTCTCTTTTGGGTGCTAATAGGTGTGCTAACCAATGACAGCCACTAGGGGGCGTTTCCCGATGAGTTCATCACATGGACTCTGCTGCCATCTACTGATCACTCGGCGTCACTACATGAAAAGGAGGGAGGGGGCAATAAATAGTAAATTATTTTGCTATCTGGTGGTGATTTTTTTTTTAAATAGAGTCAGACAACAATTAAAACAATGTCTTGTATTTGGTAGCAACAGTTAAACACACCACATCTAAACAGTTAAATCACCAAAACTAATCTTCCAACTTGACTGACCACCCCCCCATAGCTACATGAAATGGTTTGGTCCACTACTACCGCGCTTTCTAACTGCAAGTGCTGCAGGTCAGTCCGCAGCTGCGGCGGAGTAGAGTGAAATTACGCTGACAATGCCGAGTAAAAACCAATGTCTGTGAACATAGGAAAGAGAGAAAGGTAAGAGAAGAATTGAGTGTCAATATGTGACCCGTTTTTTTTGTAGCCTAGCCAGTCTGTGTATCGTGGAAATGAACCTGTTAGTTTCGTGCTCGCAATGAAACAAGCTAGCCGAAAGTTAGTAATATTTTGTTTGCTTAAGCAGTAGTGATGAGAAGAACCGGCTCGCGTCGTTGGGAGCCAATGAGGAGCCGATTAGTTCTTTCCTCGTCTTTTTTTTTTGTTAAAGGGGAATGTGATTGGTCAATATGTGCATAGAAATTTGCATGCAGAGATTTCGCCTTGTCTATTGACATGATAATTTTGTATTATTATATTTATGGGTATTTGATATTATTATATTTGTTTGTAGATGTTCAGTGAGGTTTTAAAAAAATCAATTTAAATAATAAATATCCCATATCATGTATTTTTTACATTAGTAATTCATCTTACACAAAGCACATGATTTGGTAATTAGACAACAAAAAAATCTGAGGAGCCACTTGGGAGCCGAAAGAGTCGGCTCTTTAAAGTGAGCCGATTCAAAACAACAGGTTCTCTCAAAAGAGCCGAAATTTCCATCACTACGAAGCAGCAGCCCTGTCTCCCCATAACCAGTTGCCAACTCCTCAGTATGAAAAGTAGCTCTGACGTAATGGGCTAATTTACATGATTTGCATATGATGTAAGAGATGCTGTAGAAAAAAGCATAACGTCGTAGGAGACAAAAAAGTGAGTTTAAATGTTTAGAGCTACAAATAAACTCGATTCTTGGTTTGTTAATTTCAAAGTGGGGGGGCCCCAAGATGATTTTTTTTTCATGGGGCCCAGAATGCCTAGTGGCGCCCCTGTGATAAACCCATAAAAAAAATCTTAATATATTGTATATTAGTAAAAAAAACAACACATTTTTTGGTCCACATCTTTTATTTTTTTCCATTATGTCATTAAAACCTGAACCTCGTCAGCATTTTTTTGTTTGAATTTAAATACAAACTGCCACTAATGTGATGATTTATTGAGGACATTTTGGATATCAATTGTGGTTGTTTCGGCATAACCAGAGTGGGAAAACGTACGGGTTTCCTTTTCACAATGAAAGTCGGAACACGGATGGCCGGAAATACTGACAGAACCTACGCTTTCACCTTTTGACAGGATTATACTTCATCACACTGACGTGATGCACCCTTTTCACACACACACACACACACACACACACACACACACACAGATATACAGTATGGCACTGTAAATAAAAGTGTACGGTAGTAAAGATGACAGACACAGGATTTAAAGGCACGCGCGCGCGCACACACACACACACACACACACACACACACACACACACACACACACACACACACACAGATATACAGTATGGCACTGTAAATAAAAGTGTACGGTAGTAAAGATGACAGACACAGGATTTAAAGGCACGCGCGCGCGCACACACACACACACACACACACACCAAGGCTATATAGACGCTACAAAGTGAACAATATTCAGTTACAATGTTTGATATGAAAGAAAGAAGATGGAAAAAAGTTAAAATATAAAAGTAGGATAAAAGGTTGTTGCAGACTCTCCTTTCGGTTTAGTTTTCTTCTTTCCTTCATTTTATAGCTTCAAACGTATCCTCTGCACGTCCCAAACAAGAATAAAATGATTTTTTTTTTTTAAAAACGCATTTTGGTTTAACGATACAAAGAAGACTGGAGTGATTCCTGTCCACGTGCTGGGACGTGGTGATGGGAGTATTGGAAGAGGGAGGAGGGTAGATTGTTCCCAATCAATGAGGAGAGCATAAAAAAAGGGTTTTGTATTTAAGTGCTTAAGTTGAATTTCATGGATGCCAGGGAAAGATTCAAAGTGCTTTTTTTCCTTCAATACTGAACATTTCAATGAGTAGTGATGATGATGATGATGATCCAGGATGAGGTGGTATAGAAAATGGATGTCAAGGTGCTGCTCACTGGCCGTGGAGAGCAGGAGTGCTGCTGGAGCCAGAGTGGCCCGGGGGACCCGGGGGTGACGTGTGGGTACCCGCGGGCTGTTGGGCCTCGGGAGGCGGGCCTGCCGAGGCCGGCGGCGCAGGGCTGGGAGCGGGTTGCGGCGCCGGCGTGCCGGCGGCTTGCTGGACCGAGCCCGGAGGGGGTGGGCCCGAGGTGGTCTGGCCGGGATGGGTGGCGCCGGTTTGGCTGTGCTGCTGATGCTGGATCTGCTGGAAGTGCTGCTGGCGAGCTCTCATCTCGGCGTACTTCAGCTGCTCCATGTGGAACGACTGGCGGTCGGCCAGCAGCTGCTGTCGCTGGTACTCCAGCTGCAAGCATCAGAAAGTCATTACTGCCATTACTGCCTACGTGGAAGTACTACCTTCTACCATGTAAGCATGTTCACATCATCATAGTCATTACTGCCATCTAGTGTCTACGTGGAAGTACTACCATCTACCATGTAAGCATGTTCACATCATCATAGTCATTACTGCCATCTAGTGTCTACGTGGAAGTACTACCATCTACCATGTAAGCATGTTCACATCATCATAGTCATTACTGCCATCTAGTGTCTACGTGGAAGTACTACCATCTACCATGTAAGCATGTACACATCATCATAGTCATTACTGCCATCTAGTGTCTACAAGGAAGTACTACCATCTACCATGTAAGCATGTACACATCATCATAGTCATTACTGCCATCTAGTGTCTACGTGGAAGTACTGTGTGTGCTAATAAAAGAAGCATTAACAGTGCAGGTTACAGGGGTGACAATCTTTGCATGTGTTATGCAACCATGCCAAAACAATATCAGCAAACACATAACTTCCATCTTGCTACATTATCTTCATACTTGATTTGTAATAAACATACATATATTCTACATGTCATATTCTACCCACCCACAAGTTTTGTGTAGTGCCAAGAGTTTGTCATGTCCCACTGATTTGTGTGGTTGTGAACGCCTCAGGCAGAAAGCATGTGCGTGTGTGACGCTGCATTAATAGAGACAGCTTTATTTGCTGATATTCTTCTACCTGCAATTGCTGATATTTTAGCTACGTTTGCTGATATTCTTTATGTTTGCTGATATTCTTTTAGCTACATTTGCTGATATCCTTTAACTATGTTTGCTGATATTCTTTTAGTTATGTTTGCTGATATTCTTTAGTTGTTTGCTGATATTCATTTAGCTATGTTTGCTGGTATCCTTTTAGCTATGTTTGCTGATATTCTTTTAGTTATGTTTGCTGATATTCTTTAGTTGTTTGCTGATATTCATTTAGCTATGTTTGCTGGTATCCTTTTAGCTATGTTTGCTGATATTCTTTGTTATGTTTGCTGATATCTTTAGTTATTTTTGCTGATATTCTTTTAGCTACCTTTGCTGATATTCTGTAGTTATTTTTGCTGATATTCTTTTAGTTGTTTGCTGATATTCCTTTAGCTACATTGCTAACAACATTAAAGCACCAACACCGCTCATGGATCAGAAAACTCAGCAGGTGCTATCATCGACTTTCGATAGGTGAATCAGGCTGATATCGGAACCTGATACCGATACAGGATGGCATGTGTGAAGACAATGGTAGCAACAAGGGTGGAGATATTTTTTGGGTGTTGTTGGTTGCACGCCCCACTCACAGCCTCTCTCTCTCGGTCCATGATGGTTTCCAGTTCCTCGAAGTGTCGCAGTTTGATCTCCAGCTTCTTCATCTGAGTCTCCACCAGGAGAGCCACCAGAGATTTGATCTTGCGCTCCTCCACTGCAGCCAAGTGCTGGTGGGAGACACCACCACCGTGTGAACATTCAAGCGGGATGAGAGTGTGGGAGTTGACTTCATTACCTTGGCTTTCACTGCCGCCGCCGCCAACGCCGACGCCGCAGCCGTGGCCAAGTTCCCCTCCCCCACATCCCGCTCCACCTTGGCCTTCTTTTCTCCCTCACTGTCTGCTTCTCCTCTTTGCCCTTCCTCTGCTCCCTCTTTGCCATCCTTCTTCTCACCCTCGCCTGAGAGAGCATAAGACAACATGTTCACCCCCGATGGCCTAAAAAAGCTTTGGTTTTTAATATTTGGAATATTTCTATCAAAGTTGAACCCTCCAAGGCTCCAAATGAAAATGTGGTCATGTGGCACCCCCAGTGGTTTATTTCCCTACCCATGTCAGACTCGGCTTTGTCCGTCTCCCTTTCGCCTTCAGCTTCTCGTCCTCGCTCTTCTTCTTTCTTCCCGTTCTCTGCCACCTTGTCTTCTTCCTCAGCACCTCCATCTTTGCCGTCCTGCGTGGGGGTGGGAGCAGAATGAGTCCAGCAGCATCACAATGTAATCAAATAATAATAATAATAATAATAAGGACATTTTAATAATACAAATAACAAATGACCAACAAGGACAAAGACGTCCTACCTTGGCGTCCTTCTTCTCCTCATTGGACTGGCTGTCACTCTTGCTTTCCTCGCTGCTTTCATCTGACATGGAAACAAGGTTGAGCTTTTTCCTTTTTATCAAATCAACACGATTTTTTAATTTTTTAGACCTACCGGGTCGCTCGCCCTCCTCCAGGCCGGTGCCAGCGATGCCGCTGCCCTCCAGCCCGTACAGCGGGTCCGGCCGCCCGCTAACCCTCGCCGCCTCCTCTACCCGCCGCACGTGAGCCTCAACGAGGGCGGCGGGGACCTCCTCTTTCATACGAGAAAATTCCTCTAGCAAGTGGAGAACAGAGACAAAGGTCAGTCCCACTCATGTGGAACCCTGAGTGTCTGCTGTCATGTTGGCAGCAAACATCGCTAAAAGAATATCAGCAAATGTAGCTAAAAAAATATCAGCAAACATAGCTAAAAGAATATCAGCAAATGTAGCTAAAAGAATATTAGCAAACATAACTAAATGAATATCCGCAAACATAGCTAAAACAATATAAAACATTTTTGCTAAAAGCAAACATAGCTAAAATATCAGCAAAGATAAGTAAAATATCAGCAAACATAGCTAGTAGAATATCAGCAAATGTAGCTAAAATATCAGCACAAATAAGTAAAATATCAACAAACTTAGGTAAGATAATATCAGTGACGTAGCATTCTCAACATTAATTTATATTAATGTCTCTTCTTTTTGTTGTTGCTTAATTTATTGGTATATATGTTTATGTTTCCATCCATCCATCCATTTTCTATACCGCTTCTTCCTCATTAGGGTCGTGGGGGCATGCTGAAGCCTATCCCAGCTGACTTCGGGCAACACCCTGGACTGGTCGCCAGCCAATGGCAGGGCACATATAGACAAACAACCATTCACACTCACATTCATACCTATGGACAATTTAGAGTCGTCAATTAACCTCACCTGCATGTTTTTGGAATGTGGGAGGAAGCCGGAGTACCCACATGCAGAAAACCCACCCGCACACGGGGAGAACATGCAAACTCCAAGGGGAGAATTGAACCCAGGTCTTCCCGATCTCCAAGCTTTTACTGTGTTGGCCAACGTGCTAACCACTAGACCACCGTGCGGCCATGTTTATGTTTCTTATGTTCTTATTCTTATTCTTTCTTGTGTTTTCTTTCTTTTCTTGGGAGAATGAACAGAATAAGATTTTCATTGCATAGTGTAACTGCTGTTTTACCATGCACATGACAATAAAACTCTCTTGAATCTTGACAGAATATCAGCAAACATAGCTAGTAGAATATCAGCAAATGTAGCTTAAATATCAGCACAAATAAGTAAAATATCGACAAACTTAGCTAAGATAATATCAGTGACGTAGCTGAAAGAATATCAGCAAACATAGCTAGAAGAATATAAACAAACATAGATAAAAGATAAGTAAAATATCAACATACTTAGCTAAAATAATCTTGGTAACCTAGATAGAAGAATATTAGCAAACGTAGCTAAAATATCAACAAAGGTAGCTAGAAGAACATCAGCAAACATGCCCACATGCTCTCAACAATGAATTATGATTTTTATTGTGAAGGAGCAGCATCTCACCCAGAGCGGACTTGGCTGCTGCCGAGGCCACACGAGGGTCCACCACGGAGGCGAGGAACGCCACCGTGCTCATGACGGGGTTTCCCGCCTGACTGAAAGGCACCGGCTGGTAGGCCAGCGGTCCCAGGGATGAGTAGCTCTCCTCCAGGTACGGGTCTTCAATGGGCAGGCGCAGGAAGTGCAGGATGCACTCATCCTGCGTACGGCTGCCCACGTGCTCCGACACTTTGTTCCAGTCATCCTTGTACATCTCCAGGCCCTGCGGGTGACATTTCCATTCCACTTATGATATATTCTTACAGTATATTGTGATGGTGGTGCTGATGTACCTCCAGTAGTAAAAGTGTTTCCTGTTCTGTCCATTCCCTCATAGAAGTGGCTGCGCTCTTGCTCTGTGCACACAAACAGTGCAGCATACTCTCAGTCAGGTGGCTGAAACACACATCTTCATTCTACGCGTACCTTTGAGGAGCTGATCTTCTTGCTGTACATGTCCGTTCTCAGACCAAAGTTCTGCAGGTCTGTTGGTTTATCCTTCACCTTATCTGGGAAGGACATCATCTGCTGGGCTGCGGGTGTCTGCACAGCAACACACTCGCTCAAACCAACTCTACAGTATGTGTGTGTGTGTGTTCTTAGGCGTCCGTGCACACACCTGGGACGTCTTTGGCTGCAGGGGTACCAGGCTGGATGGGGTGTCTGCAAGGACATGGAAATGGGAGGTGGGCGGGGGGCCCATGGGTGTGGGCCGGCTCTCGGAGTCCACCTGGTAGTTGATCAGTCCCCACTGCTCCAGGAAGGCGTGGACTCTGCAAGGCAAGACTTGAATTTAACTCACCAGTACAAAGTAACACAGTATTATTACTAATACGTTCCTCTGCATGTAATATACTGTACTGCACACATGATCAAGGAGAACCCTTTTCATGTACACGTTCCTCTTGTTCACCAAGGCCGCATACTCACAACCCTCAAAAAGCTCACGCTGCACTTGCTAACATTGCTGTCATATATTCCATACAATATTACTCACCAAAAATAACATCACTGCTTTTTCCATTTTGAACATATTTTTCTTACATCAGCACCGGTGTGATGTAATACCACACGTAATTGTTAGTCACTAAAAATAATAATTCAGTACACATGTTTGAAATGTATAAATTCTATTTTCTATCTTTAAATCTAACATTTTAATACTTTTTTTCATGTCAACATTGACGTGATATATTTGGTATTCCATCCATTCCATCCATCCATCTTCTACCGCATATCCGAGATATATCTATATTTTATTTATTGATATATTTATATGTATTATTCACCAACAATGTTAATACATATTCAAACAAATATATACTTTTTAAAATTTTTCACAATGTCTTATTCATTCTTTAAAAATCAATATTGGTGTGATAATAATAACATACAGTATTCATACTTATTAACATATTCATATCATATAAATACCCATCCTTCCATTTTCTATACCGCTTGTTCTCACTGGGGTTGTGGGTACTGTATGTCTTGGGGTGGGAGGGGGCGTACACCCTGGACTGGTCGGCCATATGGTTCCCTGACGTACCTCATGATTGCACAAACATCTCCCGCCAGGTTCCTGCGGCAGGCCGTGGAGGTCAAATACTCCTGAGGGTTGAGTCGGTAAGTGTCGATCATGAAGTTCCTGTATGCCAGGTAACTGTTGGTGGGGGGGGGGAGCACAGACAGTAAAAGTCCAAACATCCTAGTGTACTTGTTATGAATAATGTGTTAGAGTACATGGTGTGCGTGTACTTACATCTCTGGAGTTTTAGATTTATTCTTGCCATTGAAGAACTCCGGAAGGGCTCTGCGCTCAATGGCATGAACACTGGGAGGGGGGACAAATGACCACAGTGTGAGCCTGACCCACACATACACAAGCGTACACAAAGACTACAAAGGCTTGCTGCTGGAGGATGTCAACTTTTAGTGGCGGTTCCCACCTGTTGTAGTCAAACCAGGCAGCGTAGCTCGGAATGATGATGTGATGCGTCTGCTCCGTCACGTTGTCCTCGTGAAGGTCCGAGCCTTTCACCGGTTCTCCCTTCACACTCGGGGAGCCTTCTTCCTCCTCCTGCGTGAACACGGAGACACACACATATAGTACTGCACGGTCAATAACCTGCCACATCATTAGGCACACCTGGACAATCTCTGACATGACAGGGTTTGATGTAGGGAGTGATGTTCATAAAAATATGCATGTATTCCTTGTACTTTGTTGTGGCTGTGTCTAATATTTTCATGTGAAGAACAAATAAACTCCAGGGAATGAGACAAAAAAGCCATTTACTGCAAAGAAGCATTCAAGTGAAATAGGCTGTTCATCAGCTGATCCAAAGGTGAAGGCCAAAAGCATAAAATAGTTTGTGAAGTGCAGCGTTGTCCTGTTGAAAAACCCATGACCACACAGACGAGGGCCTTCAGTCATGAGGAACGCCCCCTGCGACGTCTAGCCGGCTGCCGTTTGACGCCCCTGCGCAACCTGAAGCTCCACTGTTCCGTTGAAAGATCATGATGGTGATCACCACATTCAATCCACATTTTTACCAACATTTGGCCTTTTAAAAGCTGTGCTCTTCAACTTTTGATCAACAGCCTATTTCACTTCAATGCTTCTTTTTTGTCTCACTCCCATTTCTTCTTCTTTTTCTCTACTTAGAACCTCCTTCAGATCCAACAGTGCAAAATGTACATTCTCCACATTTAACATTTGGATCAGGAGTGAATGTGAAAGCGTTCCAGCACTACAGGCCTGCTAATAACCAGGGATGTCTGACAATATGGGCAGATATTGGCATCAAAACGGAGATCTGGGATCACATGGTTTTTGTGCTGATATTGAGAAAGTGTGCCGTGCTGGCATTGCAACAAGCTTGCTAGCTCGGTATGTCATCAGTTATCAGTTATTTCCAAGTTTTGCCTTGAGATTGTAAATATGCAATTTGCAATGAGAGTAAAGAGCTGATTATGGGAGGAGGGAGCCAGGTTTCCTAATATCACACTTAAGGATAATCGCACACAGCTAGCGTACCTGCGGCAAAATCCTGATACTAGCCATCTATAGCCACTTTCTAATATCACATACAGTATCTTAGACTACAGT
The DNA here is from genome assembly GCF_027744805.1 of Dunckerocampus dactyliophorus. Taxonomy (NCBI): domain Eukaryota; kingdom Metazoa; phylum Chordata; class Actinopteri; order Syngnathiformes; family Syngnathidae; genus Dunckerocampus; species Dunckerocampus dactyliophorus. Next base: position 30,687,820 of record NC_072826.1, read on the forward strand.
ATCTTGACTTTGCTGTTCAGATGTTTGTGCCACATGGAAATGTGCAGCTTTCCAAATTGTGTGGTTGCTGTTGTTGATAGGAGGACATGTGATCAGAGTTGAGTATCGGTTCTGATATTTTCAGTGTTCATGTGACCTGACGTTAGTTGGTGGGAAGAGATGCTGCCAATATCCGCATGGGTTGATATCAGTATCGGTAATGAAGTGCTGGACAAGAAAGCAAGACTAGGCCTGTCAGGATCATCGGTAAATCAATTAATCGAATGATAAAAAAACAAACAGGTTGCTAATTACAACGTCCTGGATAAAGTGACATGTGCATGCATGCGTTTCATCTTCTCGTCTCTGTGCCACACAGGCTGGATGACATGAGGGTTCACTCTGCATGTGTCTGTGAGCATTGGTTCTTAAGTGGAATGAACAGAGACAGTGAACCCTCCTGTCCTCCCATTTAACCTCTTTGTGGAGGTGGGGCTACTAGTGAGGGTTAGCAGTTAGCCTCGTGAGGCAGCATACGCTAACATGAATGAAGGCACAGAACAGATGGTCTCTGTGGCGAATGCCACAGCCGACAGCCCCAGTGTGGAACTATTTTGGTTTTAAGGTGAGCCCAGCGGAGCCTTCGTCCCGACAGTCAACACTTACTGAGGCGTTTGGTCGGCAAATATAAAGAAAACAGTGCAAAAAGCTGCACGCTCTCAGTGTTGCTGGCTACATTGCAAAACAAATGCCACCATTCAATACAGTTATATGGCATACACTTTAGACAACATATGTACAGGCAACATCTGTGTCAAGCTAATGTGGCTCATAAGACAAACAATTGTCTCAAAAAATTTGTTTGATGATATCGATTACCAACGATAATTTCTTCCGCCAAACCACACTTCCAGATGAGCTGAATGAGTTCTATGCCTGCTTTGACACCCAAACTCCTGATGAGCAGAGAGGGTGGCTGGACTTGGGGAGCACACAGGACTCACCTCTCATGGTGACATCAGCTGATGTGCGCAGGGTTCTGAACAAAACAAACCCACAAAAAGCAGCAGGCCCAGACAACATCTCAGGACGTGCACTTCTTGTTTGCTCATCAGAGCTAGCTGATGTGCTTGCTGACATATTTAACCTGTCGCTTGCACAAGCATCTGTACCGACCTGCTTTAAGTCCACCACCATAGTGCCCGTACCCAAGAAGAGCAACGTGACCTGCTTGAATGACTATCGCCCTATAGCACTCACTCCTATTGTTATGAAGTGCTTTGAAAGACTAGTCATGACCCACATCAAAAAGAGCATCCCGGCAACTGTGGACCCTCTACAGTTTGCATATCGCCAAAACCGGTCCACGGATGATGCAGTCAACACTGCCATCCACACAGCCCTTTCTCACCTACAGGGCCAGGACACATATGTCAGAATGCTATTTATAGACTATAGCTCTGCTTTTAATACAGTCAGCCCCCACAAACTCACAAATAAGCTCCTCACACTTGGCCTGTCACCCTCCCTCTGTAACTGGGTGTTTAACTTTCTAACAGGCAGGCCCCAGTCAGTCAGAGTCCACAATCGCACATCCAGCTCAAGAATTGTGAGCACTGGGACCCCACAGGGGTGTGTGCTGAGTCCACTCCTCTACACGCTCTTCACCTACGATTGCGTGGCCTCCCAGAACAACACCAGCATCATTAAATTTGCGGATGACACTACAGTCATCGGACTGATCACTGGTGGTGTTGAAACATCATACAGAAGAGAGGTGGCGGACCTCATATCTTGGTGTCGTGATAACAATCTCCTTCTCAATACAGATAAGACTAAAGAGATGATCATCGACCCAAGAACAAGGGAAAAGGAGCCGCATAGACCCCTGTTTATTGATGAGACTGAGGTGGAGAGGGTGAAAACCTTCAAGTTCCTTGGCACACACATCAGCGAGGACCTCACCTGGTCTCACAACACCCAACATATTATGAAGAAGTCCCAAAGGAGACTGTACTTCCTGAGAAGACTGAGGAAATTTGGCATGTCCACCACAATCCTGAGTTGCTTCTACAGATGCACTATGGAAAGTGTCCTTACCGCCTCCATCACTGTTTGGTACGGTAACTGTACAACACGTGATAGGAAGGCACTCCAGCGGGTGATCAAGACCTCACAGAACATTGTTGGGGCAGCCCTCCCCTCACTGCAAGACATTTATAAAACTAGAGTCCTACGAAGAACACACAACCTCATCAAGGACAGCACACATCCACAACACTCATTATTCACACTCCTACCGTCAGGCAGACGCTACAGGAGTTTGACGTCCAGGACCACAAGGCTGGCAAACAGCTTTTACCCACATGCCATCAGGCTTCTCAACGAAGCACTCACACACGCCGCACGCAACACACGCACACACTCATAGCACTTTATTTATTTATTTATTTGTATGAATGTCTCTTCTGTTGTTGTTGCTTAATTTAATTGGTATTTATGTTTATGTGTTTATGTTTCTTATGTTCTTATTATTTCTTGTGTTTTCTTTCTTTTCTTGGGAGAATGAACAGAATAAGATTTTCATTGCATAGTATAACTGCTGTTTTACCATGCACATGACAATAAAACTCTCTTGAATAATTTGTAGCACGATTATCGACCAGCAAAATATGCTATTGTGATTGGCCTAAGCAAGACATTAGCTACGTTAGCTTGCACAGCACGGTGTCTTACCTTTCCTGCAACTTCCATTGCCTCATCCTCTTGTTCTTCTGTTCAGGGGGAGAGGAATCAAAGACAGGTGGTTAGAGAAAAAGGAGATATTTGTCAACATTAACATGAACATAAAAAAAAAAAACAACAGTTTATTTCTTACCCATATCTGTTCCTCCCTTGACTGGGGTTGAATCTGAGTCCTTCTTGGTGCTGTCTGCAACAACAAAGCCACATGGATCAGTTGGCAACGGTAGATCACACGCACACAGCGAAAACAAGATCAGCATTTATCAAATATATTTCATGCTGCGCACTCGTCGTCTTCGCTGGGTTTCCATCTTCAGATGCTGGAACGGGTGAGGCTTCATCCGTGTCCTTGGTGAGGTCTTCTTGTTCCTCTTCCCTCTGGCCCCGCTTGGATTTAGTGTACGGCGTGGTGGGCCTGTCACATCACACAAATTCCACACATTTAGGCTACGTCCACACAAACACAGCTGTTCTATGTCAAATAATACCTTCTTTTGTCTCTGCTCCACATACAAACCTACTTTTTTGCCCCTAAAACTACAATTGTGTAAAACTCCAGCCAGGGTGAAGATTTTCAAAAACTCTTTTCGTGTTTCCCACAGGACTGCAATCTATTTGTGGCAGGGTGCTGGGTGGGGGGGATGATGATTGTTTAGTGTGCATAATTGGCCATGGTGCAGACGGTGGAGAGACAAAAGTCAGCTAAAACACGAAAAGCAAAACAAATATGTTTGAAAAATACAAATGTTTTTTATTTTTTATGACGGCGCCGCCTCAGAGGGCTTTTAGATGGCACCTGATGCTCGTAGAGAAGAGCCATGTGAGCTTTCATGTCACCAAGTGTCCAGTAAGTCCAGAAAAAGTCACCAGATTGCTTTTTTGGAAAAAAAAACAAGCCAACTAAATACTCCCTAAATACATACAGTAACCCCTTCTTTATGGCGGCCAGTTGGTTCCACACCTGACTGTGAAACTCCATTTCTGCAGTGAAGGATTCCTGATTTAGAAATGTTACTCAAATGACTTTTGCAACAACAATTGGCCACTCACAGGCCAGAGCATTAGGTATACATTTACTGAGATGAAATGCAAAAGCTGTTCCAGTATGATGTAGTAAAACTATAACCAAAATAGTCGTTACTGTTACTTGAACTTAACAATATGTTAACCCCGGTGTTAATAAAAATGTGGACGGACTACGCCCAAGATTGCTTTGTTTATTTGGCCATCTTGGATCACGCACCCAACCCTAAATCTCGTGATACTACGTTTACACAATACTACGGCATCCTGTAAGGCTCATTCAGTTGGCAAACTCAAGCGGAACTTTTAGAACAACACATCATCAGTAGGGTAAAACCTGTCTCACGACGGTCTAAACCCAGCTCACGTCCCCTACTAGCGGGTCAACAATCCAACGCTCGGTGTATTCTGCTCCACAATGATAGGAAGAGCCGACATTGAAGGAATTATAGTGCCTGTCTCTGTTCACCACCTTCTAAATATGCTTTCTAACATGATTAGAGCCCTCTAGACATAAAATAACACCCCTATAGTCACCATTACACTGATATTACCTAATATAGTAGACATAATTAGAGAAAATACGACATAAATAAGACTTGTGCTTGAGTGTTTAGCTGTAAATGTGTTCCAGTGCTTGGGGAGCTGAGTGGGGGTGGACAGGAAGTGATACTGGGGGTTCAGAGTAGAGTCGTACGTTTTTGGCTTCTTACTTTGTCCCTCTTCCATCTGCTCCGTTTGAAACCTTTTCTTCAGTTTAGAATAAATAAGTTGGAGGCTAACGAGTTAGCTCGGCAGCTTGCTATATGCTACGAGCGGCGGCCGTCTCTCATGTCCCTGCATTGATCCCGTAGCCTGCATTGGTGTTGAGTAATGTGCTGTAAACAAAGAATAATAGTATGTACAGGTGACCATAGGGGTGTTATTTCATGTCTACAGAGCTCTAATGGTGGTAACAACCATATCATACAGTATGTATACCAGGTTGTCTATGCTCTAACTATGAAAATATCCCATCTATTCATATTGAATCCTACTTTGCAGAAATTGACTTATCGCGGTCAGGTGTGCGACCAGTGAAGCCATAAAGGAGGGACAACTGGTATCATTTCTATAAATAGATGAATGTATGGGAAAGACTGATTTGGAAGATGTTTGATCTTGTGTCATAAGAGTTGTGTATTTAAGCTTTAGCAATGAACTTACAGGTGCAGCGGTAGACTCCTACTGTAACGAGCATGGGCTGCGTGTAAGCACTGTACATGAAATACAGTATATGACTACATGGACCAACAAAGCACTACAATGCTGTGCTTGCTTTGCTAGGTTGCCCATTCGACCAAATGCAAGATTTTCTCAGAATGCTGATTTCTGGACTGGGGGGTAAATGTGTGTGTGAAGATATCCATGTTGATGTGGACATGGCCTTAATGTAAGGTAACGTGCATCAATCACTGACGCTTTCTTGGCGTTCTTCTTCTTGCTCTCCTGAGGAGGTGGCGTGGGAGACGGCGACGGCGAGCGCTTCCTCTTCTTGGCACCGACGGGCTTCTTGTCTCTCCGCTCGTCGGGAATGGTCACCTCGTCCGTAAGCGTCTTGGCCGATATCCTCTTCCTCTTGGGGCAAGCCTCTCCCACTTCATAGTCCTCCTCGTTCATCCACTCGTTGTACTGGTCCAGGTCTAAAATCCACTTTGCGTGCACCTGCGGAGCAAAGATCGTGCCATGAGCATCAGTGGGATTTTGCAGGCAGAGCGAGAGCTCCAACGTGAGCTGACCTTCCTGGGCTTCTCTGGGCTGGGGGCGTCCTCCACGGAGGCCTCAACTTCACTGGCGGGGATCCAGGTGTCGTAGCTACATGATGAGAGAAGGTGCAACATCACACCAGCACGCAAAGAAAAGCAGAAAAATACCCAATCAACGTCTTACATACATATGCACATATGTCTACTCAACTGCAGAGAGGACTCACCATCATTCACGCATTAATACATTTTTGAAAAACAGCGATCATTTATCAATTAATTTTTTTTTTTAAACAGCAATACTTTATTAATCATTTGAAAAACAGCAATCATATTAATTCATACATTTTTAAATAACAGCGATAATGCAGTCATTTATTAATTGAAAGACAAATTAAATAAACTAATTAAATGAATAGACTAATTAAAAGAAAACAGCGATTATATTAATTATTAATACATTTTTGAATAACAGCAATAATTTAATTACTTATTCAAAAACTGCACATTTATCCTTATTTGGAAAAAATAAACAATTTTTTAAAAACTGAAATCATTAATTTTTTTAAAACAGTGATAAAGTATTAATACCTAATTTATTAATTAATACATTTTTGAATAACAGCAATCCTTTATTATTTATTATTTGAAAAAAAAAATAATTTATTAACATTTTTTAAACAGCAATCATTTTTTAATTTACAGAATTTTTTTTTGAAAAACAGTGACAATTTATTAATTAATACATAATTTATAAATTCATCCATTTTTGAAAAACAGCAATCATTTATTTTATTTTTTTAAAACAGCAATTTATTACATTTTTTGAAAAAAAGCAATCCTTTATGATTTTTTTTAAAACAGCATTTTTTAAATCCGCAATCATTTATTAATAAATTTTTAAAATTAAAAAGATAATTATTTTTTTAAACAGCATTTATTAATTACATTTTTTTTAAAACACAGCAAAGTTTTATTTTTTTTCAAAAACTGCAATCATTAAGTTTTTTAAAACAGCGATAATAAAAATGTTTTTTTTAAACAGCAATAATTTATGAATTAATCATTTTTAAAAAGCAGCAATCATTAACCGTTGTTTTTTAAAAACAGCGATAATGTATTAATACATTTTTTTAAAAACAGTGATAATGTATTAATTAATACATTTTTTAAAAACAGTGATAATTTATTATTATTATTCTTTGAACAGCAATCATTTATTATTTTTTTTGTTGGAAAAACAGCAACAAAAATGTATTAATTAATACATTTTTGAAAAACAGTGGTCATTTATTAATGAATTCATTTAAAAAATTTATTAATGAATTTATTATTATTATGAATGAATTTTGGAAAAAGATAGAGCGATAGAGCGACGGAGTGACGTTCCACCAGTGATGTAGCGAGGCGAGACTGGGACCAACCTGTCAGGAAAATACCCCCAGTGGAGGAGAACTTGCTTGTCCCTCTTCATCACAGGGCGAACCCACTCCTCTGGGGAAAAAACAAACAAAGTTGTTCATAGAAAAGCAGCCTGAGGGCGTGCTTGTTAAAAACAAAGTGACTAGGTGGAATATTTGAAGGCTGACCTTCCTCCAAGCTGCTGGGAATAGGAACAACAACATGGGAGCTGGAGCTTTTGTCATCAGTCACTGAGCCCTGCAACACAGCCATCCATCCATCCATACATGTACTGTAAATGCATACTGTATGCGTTAACTGGGGACTATTCAGATAGCATTCATGCCTGATGAAAAGCATGACTGATGGAAGGCCTAAAAAGCCCACCTGATGTCTCTTGATGATGTCTTTCAGCTTCCCCAGCAGTTTTGCTTCAATGTCACAACTCAAGTAGATGACTGGTCTGCTCAAGCAGTTATTCTGAAATACAAAAAACAACCATCGTCTTCATTCTTTACGTCCCAATTGCTCAAGATGACACAAACCATCCCTCATTTTAGCGCTACTCTACTGTAGTGCCAAAAGAGACAATAAACATTCACCACACGGCTCATCGAGGAACTGCCATCGCATATGATATCATCACCCATGTGAAAAACAACAAGTAACACGTGCAACGTGATAAATGACAACACAGTAATCCATCCTTTATCACCGTTCGCTGCTTCCAGACCCTAGCCTCATAAGTGAAGTTCCGTCAAGCAGGATTCCTTATTTATAAATGCAATACTTTGGGAGTTACAGCATAGAAAACCTGTTTGCCACCTTCTAAATACAATTTTTTAACATTATTAGAGCTCTCTAGACATGAAATAACACCCCTACAGTCACCTTTACACTCCTATTACCCAATACAGTAGACATCATAAGAGAAAATAAGACATTTTATGCATGAAACGTTTATTTTGGCAAAAAACATGCGTAAAGGTACTAAGCAATTTCAAAAAGGAGAATAAAGGAGAAATCTGAACTTCGCATCTAGATCTTTAATATTATGGCTAAGATTCATAATAATAATAATAATAAATCAAAATAAATAAATTTGCAATTTTCAGAGATGTTTTGATATCTTATCTTTCACTGCTTCTCTTTTTCTCTATTATTATTTTATTGCATTGCTTCAGTGTGAATTTGAATAAACTCCAACATTGTATTGTATTTGACATTGGAAGCTTAGGTTAGCTTCAGGGTATATAGAGATCGTTTCACTGTGTGAAAATACAGACAACTGTCAGATAAGTTAGTTGCATACACAAGCATTTTCAGCAACTGTACAGCAGAGGGCGCTAAAGTCAAAGCAAGTGTCTGACCCAAAGACGACTATTCTAAAATGGGCTTCTCGTCAGTTTCTGTGTCTGGTCACAGACCTGTTATCGTGTATAAATCGCACCCCCATTTTTTGCTTCTTACCAGTGGAAAAAAAGTATGGTTTATACACGGTGCTTTACGGCATTTATTTTAGTAGTTGAATTGAAAAAGTGAAATTCTTATCATCTATAGAGCCATTACATCAGCAAGGTATTTCTCCATAAATGTGGTGATTAGAAAGCTAATTAGCTAATTAGAAAGAACATGAATATGTGAAAAATGATGAAAAAGTTTGAAGTCCAGGACCACAAGGCTGGCAAACAGCTTTTACCCACAGGCCATCAGGCTTCTCAACGAAGCACTCACACACGCCACACACGCACATACTCATAGCACTTTATTTATTTATTTATTTGTATTAATGTCTCTTCTGTTTTTGTTGCTTAATTTATTGGTATATATGTTTATGTGTTTATGTTTCTTATGTTCTTATTCTTTCTTGTGTTTTCTTTCTTTTCGTGGGAGGATGAACAGAATAAGATTTTCATTGCATGGTATAACTGCTGTTTTACCATGCACATGACAATAAAACTCTCTTGAATCTTGAAAAAGTTGACGACTGGGAGCTACTAATCAGCAAATGAACTGCAAAAACTTCCTGAGCCTTGAATTGCTCTCTTAGTCTCAATGGAACTCCTAAAATCAAAGACGTTTGACAACATACTGTCATGTCATGCATTGCCTTGCACATGTAGAACCCACCTGCACTAAGGACTTCTCAATGGTCATGAACATCTCCACGTTGCGGTCCATCCTGGACGGATTCTGGAAGTCAAACCTGCGCCTACCAGGAAATTGGACTGGAGTTACACATGAAACAACATCATAGCCAACATCCACACGCCTGCCATCCTATGTTCATGTCTTTATCACGCAGGTGCATCTCAGTAAATGACAATACTGTCACGCTTCCTCTATGGCGCTTCATTGGTTCAGAAGGATTCAATATTCATAAATGGAAGATTTTTGTAGTTATGGCATAGAAAACCTGTTTACCACCTTCTAAATAAACTTCTTATTTTTTTTTTTTTTTTTTTTACATTATTAGAGTCCTCTAGGCATGAAATAACACCCCATAGCCACCTTTACACTTCTAATACCGAATAGAGTAGACATAATAAGAGAAAATAAGACATATAAGACATAGAAAACCTGTTTACCACCTTCTAAATACGCTTTCTAACATTATTAGATCCCTCTAGACATGAAATAACACCCCTACAGTCACCTTTGCACTCCTATTACCCAATATAGTAGACATAATAAGAGAAAATAAGACATATAAGACATAGAAAACCTGTTTACCATCTTCTAAATACACTTTTTAACATGATTAGAGCCCTCTGGACATGAAATAACACCCCTATAGTCAACTTTACACACCTATTATCCAATATAGTAGATATAATAAGAGAAAATAAGACATAGAAAACCTGTTTACTATCTTCTAAATACACTTTTTTAAACATTATTAGAGCCCTCTAGACATGAAATAACACCCCTATAGTCACCTTTCCACTCCTATTACTCAATATAGTAGACATAATAAGAGAAAATAAGACTGTATAAGAGAGACTCACACATGAGCAGTTCCTTGTTGATGTTTTTTTCTGCACAGCGTCCTTTCAGCTTTAAATGGCTTTACATTGGCCAATACAGTAGACAGAATAAGAGTAAATAAGCCATGTAAGACATAAATAAAAGTCCTGCTGGAGCAGTGTCACAGTAAATGTGTTCCCTAGGGCACCTGAGTGAGGAGTCTAGCGCCTGTCTAGACCGACACCTAGTGGCCAATGTAGAATGCTACATTCACAATTACAATGCTTCTTCTGCCTTCTATTTGTATTTTACTTCCTTTAGTTACATCATTTAGACATTTTTATGCTTGAAAAAACTTCATTTAGGCCAAGAATAAGTACTTTGTAATTTGCTTAAACATGCATTTACTTTACTAATAATAGGCCATATTCAACCACAACACAGTGATCATTTAGTCATTAATTAATGTTTGAAAAAACTGTGATACTGCAAGGGATTCATGTATTGTGCAGGCCTGTCACGATATTAGTGAGTGGCTTTAGATGGCTAGCAGTTAGCCTCGTGAGGCAGCATACACTAACATGAATGAAGGCACAGAAGCGATGGTTAACATAAGTACAGGCAACTTCAGTGTCAAGCTGATGTCTCACACACAGGTACACCGTACACTATACTTGAGTACCATCTAGTGGTTCAAATGTGAATTACACCTCTCACCACTTAATGAAAAAATGCTGTCAAAAACTGTTGCCGATAATATCGATTATCAGCGACAATTTGTAGCACAATTACTGACCAGCAAAACTTGTTGACAGGCATGCCTGGTATTGTGGAAAAGTTATTTCTGGAATTCAATCCAGACTAAGAGAGCAACTGAGTTGATATTTTTGTTCTGGAAAATAATATCACTGTTTAATAGTAAACATTTTGACAATTTTTCACATTTTATGAGATGCAGAATTTGGGGGTTTTATTTTATGTAAGCTACAATCATGAAGAAATACAGCCTTGAAATTACGACTAGTGAAATGAACCTGGTCCTTTACTGAGACGCACCCTACCTGTACCCGTGCCAGCTAGAAAGAAAGTCTTACCATCCTTGGTCACTCTTGAACTTGTAGGCAGCTGCCAGGATTTGGCAAAGAGCACCTCCCGCCTTGAAGTCCAGGAAACATTTCACCTGGAGACAAAACATATGATGAAGAGCTGGGCTTCATTGTCTTTGTGGAAAGAAGAAGAAGAAGAGGGCATACAGGCAGTTTGGTGAGTGGGGGGTTGCTGACATGTCGGCCAAACACCTCCTCTTGGAACTGGAGCAGCTGGACCACGAGACTGGACAGGGACTTGTTGGTGGGGGGTTCTGCTTGGATGTACTGGGAGGAGGAGACACATTTCATGAAAACTGGGATTTGATTATAAATCAGCAACTGATGGGACTGAGGATGAAATGACCGATTGCTTTGCTACTTTTTTTTTGGAGGATTGAAATCAATCATGTATGGCGTGCAGTCAAGCTGTGGGATGTTGGCGGCAGTTGGCGCCAACATCTGGATCTGCTGCTGTGCCGTTAGCCCGTTAGCCACCTAGCTAGCTAGCGTCCCGACGGCTAAAACGACCCCAGCGCATAAACCCTTGCTCGGAAGTCAGCACGTTCGCTCTTGTTGAGCCATTTAAGTGTTCAAAAAAGAGGCAAGGGCACAGCCACCGGCGGCCACATCTGGCGCCGCTACGAGCTCAGCATCCTTTTGTATCCTGACGAGTGAAGCAAGCAGCTGGACGCTCAGCACCCTCCCTCCCTCCTCCCTTTGTTACGCTAGCGCCCCCGTTTTGAGCCTGAAAAATGGAAGTCTACAAATCATGCTGTCGGTACCTTTTTGTAATTCTTTCCCAGCCAGACGCGCACATTGTCAAACTGAGAGACTGTATCGGATGCTTCGAAATATTTTACATTCGGGCCGCCGTCTTTCTTCCGCACCGCCATCTTTGCCTGCAGACCAACTAGACGACGTCCTGCCCCCCAGCGGCAGCAGCGTGGTACTACAGCTACAGCTGATGTAATGCGTCGGGAGGTCCAGCAGGTGTCACTGTTGTACAAAGATTGTTGTCTTACAGCAAGGGTGTAAAATCAGAAGTTGTGTAAATGTAAATGTAAAAGTGTTGTAAATGTTGTAAAACTGTTTAAAAAATTGTCACATACATATTTGAAAACAAAGCTTTTATTGGTTATCAGTATAACGTATAATATATGCCTTTTTGTTGTATTTTACCTTTTTGCTGGGTTTCTGTGGTTTCATTTCATTCCTAAAATGTGCCGCTGGCCAATAAAAAACAAGCTACGTGCCACAAATGGCCACCAGGCCGCACTTTAAACACCACTGTCTCAAATCGCTGACCTCACAATTATAGGTGGCGGCAGTTACATATTGGTTATCATCATAATGTGGGATTATTATTGATTTCAAACTGGGATGGTACATATTAATGAACATCTGCACGATATGTAAATATGTCAGACTCTAGCCGAAGGCTAATTTCCATCTTTTGTTGATGTTAACCACCGTAAGACACAGCTGAGACAACACAATAAGACGCAATAAAACGTGTTAAAAACCCCAAATCCAAAGAAAACAGCTGTTGTATTGTACAAATAACGACGTGTATGTGCTGGACTGCATTGCACAGGACCCTCCCAACACAACGCACAACACGTGCTGAAGTGCATAGTCCACAATCAAGTACTAATAAGTGATATTTGTGATGATACGATTGATTATACACTGGTGGTAATGGTTGAGTTGGTTTTGAAGGAAAGGAGTAGGATGAAGCAGAGCAAGGAAACGTGTTCACTTCCTGTCTTGATATGGATATCCTTGGATTTGAGCTGGATTATGATTGTTCTCGTGCTAATACTATGGATGGAATGAATGAGCTGTGACTGTCACATGGAGCTGCATGAAGGTGAAGACTAACGAGTGTCGCCAGGTGAAAAGTCAACAGTCAGTTCCGCTTTTTCTTTCCTTGTTGGGACGACTGCCAGCTCCTCAGCGTGCAAATTGGGCTGAATTTGGAGGGAAAACAAAAGTTCAATTGCAGTTTCTATCCCTCCTGCAGCTGCTTCTATTGTGCTCCTCAATGAAAAACATCTGGTTTGGTCGTGATGGTAGTGCTTTCATTACAGTATGTACCCTGAAACAACAACAGCAATGCCGCAAAGCAGGGGTGTCCAAAGTGCGGCCCGAGGCGGCCGTTTTTATTGGGCTGCCGCACATTCTACAAATATCATTTAACAGGAAAACTAAAAACGGGAAAAATCAGCAACAATTTTGCAAGTCAAAACATTAAGAGAAAAAAGTGATCATTTTCCAATAATAGCATCATAATAACATGAGGATAAATAAGATCATTTTGGTCGCATAAAGTTGAAATGTTCAAGAAAACAGTCGTCATATTATGAGAATCATTTTCCAATCATTTTTGGATAGTTAGGTTGCAGAAATATTACTGGAATATAAAGTCATAATTACAAGGAGAAAGTTGAAATACTTGGAAAATTAAAAAAAAAAAACAACTGCAAAAATGAAAAATAACATGCAGAAAGGTGTAATTTTATGACAATAAAGTGCAAATATTACCAGAAAAAAGTTGTAGTCTAACAAGGAAAAAAGTTTCAGTTTCTGAAAAAAGAAACTTGTAATATTGTGAGAAAAGATAAAAATGTCATTTTAGTAGCATAGACGTGAAATATTGAAGAAAAAAATACATTCATTTAAAAAAAGTCCTCATATCATGAGACACAAACCAAACTAAGCAAACGCGTCATTTTGGAGGAAAAGTTCAAATATTATGGCAATAAGGACATAATATTAGAAACAAAAAGTATGAAGAAAGTTGAAACATTTGGGGACAAAAACAACAGCAAAAAAGTAAAAAAACTTTCAGCTGCCTGACAAAGCTGGGATGAAACAGATGTAAGTTGTCTTCATGTGCTGCTCCACTAAATATCATGTATGGGAAGTACACGCGGGACCTGGACTAGAATGAAGGACGCTTCACCTTTCACGGATTCACTGTTTCGTTCTTTTAGTGCTTTTTTTTTTTAATTATAGTGTATGAACGCCGTTCATGGCATGGCCCTTTCAGAAGAAGTACATTGTGGGAAGTCGAGTGTCTCTCTTCCCTCTCTCATCTGTCTACGCCGCCCTTTGTTTTCTGCATCCTGATTGGCTGTAGACCCTTGTCAATCAATGCGGTGTTTCCTGTGTCATTGCTTGCTTGCTTGCTAGCTGGTAAGTGAATGCAACAGGAGTGGAATCCACGTGAGTCACTTCATCATTCCTTGTGTCCGACGTGGAGGTTGATCCTCACAGTTCAAACCAAGGTTTGAACTTCTTTGAAATGTGAGAAAACGTTCATGCCTGTCTGTGAAAAGTGTATAAAGTGGATGGTGGGGGCTTTTACAGCCCTCAAAAATGTATGAATAGGAAAAAAAATGAAGTTGGCTACTTCACATTATTTTGGGAACCGGAAGCTATCCCCCGCGGTAAACGAGGGAACACAGCATACATTACATGAGGATGAATGAAGACGAGCGTAACTGAGGGCGTAGAACTATGAAGCATAGAAAAAGACTGAAGTAGAGAAGCATAGATACGTGTGTGAGCGCTTTCATGGCGGAGCTTTTTACTTGTTGTCGTTTATTCCCAGGCTAGAATTAACAGCCTGCGTGTGCGCGCGTGTGTGTGTGTGTGTGTGTGTGTGTGTGCGTTAGCGCCACCCAGCCTCATTTGCAAAAGTCCAAAGACAACACTGAAAAGTGTAGTGCAACTGCTATTCCTCACACTGTGTGTGTGTGTTGTTTGTTTTGTGTGTGTGTGTGTGTGTGTGTGTGTGTGCAGCTGTCTGTGCTGAGAGAGAGAGAGTGAAGCCTATTGATTATTTTAATCCTCCTATTTGTGAGTCTGTGATCCTCTCGGCTGGGCCTGCCACAGAGGGATTGCTAATGGGGCTGAACCCTTCCCTCCTCAACCCTCACTCCCTGTCCAATTAGCTCAACGCTGGAATCTGCCAGCGAGGAGCGCAGGGACTCGCAGACACTGCTGCCCACCCCCTCCCCCCCCATGTCCAACATCTCAACAAGCTCTCATCTGGAGCACATTCAAAGCTCCTTGCCGACAATACCGACCCTTCTCAACTTCACTGGCACATCGTTTCATTTAACCCACGACGCTTTTTATTTCTATTTTATTCATAAACACAAATCGTACAAAAACCGAGGCAAAGAGAATAATAACTAATAAAATGATAACTATTGTGTGTGTGCTATCTGACAACTACACTCGTGTGAAAAAGTGATGGCCCCCTAAAGCTAATAAGTGGTTGGCCCCCCTTAGCAGCAACAACTGCAATCAAGCGTTTGTGATAACTTGCAATGAGTCTCTTCCAGCGGTGGGGAGGAATTTAGCAGAATTGTTGTCATTCAGCCACATTGGAGGCTTTTCCTTGTCAAGGTCATGCCACAGCATCTCAATAGGATTCAGGTCAGGACTTGGACTAGACCACTCCAAAGTCTTCATCCATTCAGAGGTGGACTTGCTGGTGTGTTTTGGATCATTGTCCTGCTGCAGAACCCAAGTTGCTTTCAGCTTGAGGTCACCAACATTCTCCTTCAGCACAATTCATGCTTCCATTCATCACAGCAAGTCTTCCAGGTCCTGAAGACCATCACACTACCACCACCATATTTTACTGTTGCTATGATGTTCTTTTTCTGAAATGCCAGATGTAATGGGACACACACCTTCCAGAAAGTTCAACTTTTGAGTATTTTCCCAAAGGTCTTGGGGATCATCAAGATGTTTTCTGGCAAAATTGAGATGAGCCTTAATGTTGTTTTTGTTCACTATTGGGGTCATTTTGGTTGGCCGAACACTCCTGGGAAGGTTCACCACTGTTCCATGTTTAGGCCATTTGTGGAGAATGGCTCTCACTGTGGTTGGCTGGAGTCCCAAAGCTTTAGAAATGGCTTTATAACCTTTTCCACACTAATAGATCTCAATTAACCTCAGTTATGTTATGTTTTATCGGGGGGGCTTTTTCCAAACAAGGCCATGAAGGTTTGGATTTTTTCTCTCTCTTAGTAATAAAACGTTTCATTTAAAAAGAGCATAAAGTGTTGAGTTGTGTTGTCATTGACTAATATTTACATTTGTTGGATGATCTGAAACATTTAAGTGTGACAAACATGAAAAAAAATAAAAACTCAGGAAGGGGGCCAACACTTTTTCACACCACCGTACGTTATATCAGTGGGTAGGTGTCCATGGGGGCACGAGCCCTAATTCTATTTGCTAACATAACACTTGCCAACACTTGATTAGGGACCCACTTCAGCATGCAAGAGGTAAGCAACAGGCAGGCCCAATGAAAATGTTTGGCGTATTCCAAATGCCAACCAAAAGCAAGGATTCCACAAGAAGAAGGTTGCGAAAGAGAAGGACAGAGGAACCTGAGCTTGTCAGCTTTCTGTTGTGCTGTTGTGCATGACGTCCTAAATTTGACCAGACTTGGCAGGCGTCAGAGGTTTAACTCCGTGCATGTTTTGCTCCTATTTTTTTGGCCTTTTAGCAACAGTAATTCAAAAAGCCGCTCCCACGGCAACCTCTCACACGCAGTTGCTCCATTTCATGAAAAACAATCAAAGGCAGGACATGTTCACCGCTCGCTAGATAAAAAGCCCGGGGCGGCCGGGACAGGACATGTCCTGATAAAACAGGACATTTGGTCACCCGACACCAAATGTGCTGTCTGTCTTTATGGGTGGCCGCAGCGCACAGATAAAATGTGATTGCATGTTTTATGTTTCAGTTTCAAACAGACAAAAACAAATACACAATAAGTATTTCAAGGGCTAAAAGAAAGCTACTTTGTAGAAAGCGAAATGAGCACATAAACAGGAATATTTAGCCACTGAAACGTATTATAAATGTATTTTCTGTATGGTTACAATCATTTTTTAACAAGTAAAAATAGCTGACTTTGCACATTTCCCTCGGTTAGCGTCCGCCGTGGTTAGCAACTTTTCCCATGAACGCCAAAAATGTACGCCACAATTTTTCCCCGGTTTGCGTGCCTTCTTCAGTTAGCGTACGATATGGCGCCTTATCGATACACAGCGTGAGTCCAGCTGTGTTCTTCTTGATTTTTATCACACAACATCCTTCCTTGTTAGCATCCTATTAGCTAGCCGAACAAAATGGAGCCTGTCTATGATGTCATCAGCGGTTGACTCTTAAAAATGTTAACACCAAACCTTTGATAGTTTTGTCAATGCATAGAACTGATGATTGAAATGAATACATGAACATTTAAGCTAACTTTACCTTCAGTGAAGACGCAGGGTTTTATCTGTAAGTAGGGATGTAAATCTCTTGTGGTGAACGATTCCTTACGCAACTGCAACCATGAATACATCAAATTTGATGTAAATGAATATCGATTTTAGAAATATGGGCCACTATTTAATAAAAAAAAAGAATACACGTACAGTTACAAATCCCACAGTTTTGCATGTTTAATACCAATTGTCCACTTTGTTCGACGGTCCTTGAACACACCGTGTGACTTTGCCAGACTACTATAGACTACTATACTGTATTCTTAGCCTTTTTCTTTCACCTCATATTTGCTCCCAAATGCTGATACTATGTGGGAATGCATAAAGGTCAGATTGGATGACCTTATTGAGTGCTAATGTGCATATTTGTTCGCTACGCAACCTTTCTGAACAGCAAAGTCCAGGCTTGTACTGGTGGCTGGTGGGTTCCAAAATAACATACAGTTAGAAACCCCCCAGTTTTTGAATGTTTAATGTGAGCGGCGATTCGTCCCACTTTGTTTGACCGTCCTTGAACGCACCTTCTCCCGTTCTCGCACGCTGCTTTGATTCCTGTTGAACAAACCGATGAAGCCCACTTGCAGTTAACAAGCTAAAACCTTGTGAAAGAAATGAAGTGATCCAACGTGAGCGTCACCAAACATTTATTTAGCGCACGTACGCAAGCCGACACATACAGAAGATGCACAACAGGCTAATCGTGGAACAAACGTACAAGAACATACTTAAGAACAACTTGAAGAAGAACTATTTGACATATTTGAGAACCATTTCCACATCTTGAGGGACTCCAATGTTAAAATTGGACTCATGTCCGCGATTTGGCGACTCACTGTGTCCTTCGTGGGATGTCAGCAGCTTCTTTGCATCATCTCAGCTGCGACAGACGGAACCAACTGATGCTGCTTTAGCTCGGACGGCTTCAGAGCGTCGTTGGACAGTGTTGGGCCGCATTCCGCCCACTGCGCTCTGGGCTCTGCCTCCATCCACAAAGCCCCTTTACGGAACAATTTCACCTTTCGAGCGCGTTCGTCCTTAGTGTCATCTTTATTTTTTCTTTTAAAAAACTTCTCCATCCCTTAGCTGCTAGTCGAGTGTCTTCTCTGCCGTCAAGTGTCCCTAACAAGTGACTGATGTATTACCGCCTCCCACCACTGGGGGCGGTAATACATCAGTCACATGAGTTGCAACGGACCTTCTCACAGATAACAGCCCTGATGTACAATCCGATAACAGCATGCGGCCCTCGCGGCCCACAGGTGCAAAAACTACAAGTCCTTGCGGCCGTCCCGGTTGAGAATCTCTCATTTAGACCACACATACACGCATAATGATGATGTTGTTCTTGGGATTTTTGGAGTGTCAGCGAATGCACCTCGCGGTGGTCTCGTCACTTGAGGAAGTGATGTTCACTAGAGACTAGAGAAAATTAGGGATGCTGCCAATCCATGAGTGAAATCGGCCGATATTGTCATAGTCTGAGTCGCTGCTCTGCCGCCATCTAATGGTTTCTCATTGCAGCACACCTGCCTGCCCAGGGGAGGCGTTCCTGGCACACCCGTGTTCAACCAACGTTGGACTATTTAGCTCTCGCCCTGATGCTTAGTCTTTGCCAGATTGTCTTCTCATGCTCCGTACCATGCTCTCGTCCTGATGTTCTTGTTACCTTTGATTCCTGGCCATGTTTAGTTCTCCTGAGTACTCTAGCTTCAGACCACCTGCTGTGATGTTTGGTTCCGTGTATGCGACTGCTACAAGTTCTGCTGTTCAAGCTGTTGACTTTGGTTTTCCCTGCACCTTGCTCGCTCTACCTTGTTTTTGCCAAGTCTAGTTCTAGTCTCATTTTTGCTACTAGTTCTTCGTTGTATATATCTTGCCTCGCCAGTTTAGTGTTTAGTTCTTGTTTTGTACTTTTACTTTGTTTAGTAGTTTTGCACTTTCATTTTTCCTGCCTAGTTTTTGTGCAGCGATCTCAGTTTCTGCTCTTTTTCTATTTTAGTTTTTTTCCTGCCCTAGTTACTGTGCAGCGCCTTGAGTTATTGTATGTTTTCCCGTGGCTGTGCCCGGGCCATGCTTCGGACTGGATATAGTATATTGTATATATATATATATATATATATATATATATATATATATATATATATATATATATATATATATATATATATATATATATATATAGTATATAACACGACGAAGAGCATTAAACTCATTACATTGCCACCGGTGTCTCTCTGCACGTTGGAATCCAATCACACGGCTGCAAGCCACCACGTGACAGATATCGCTACCGATCACATAGCTAAAGTGTACATTTTTGAATCAAAAACATAAAACATTTCTTTTCATAGCTTATTTCAACCCAAACAAAGCCAACATGTTTGCTTCACCAGAACAGCAACAGCGTCTGGTGTCCTCAGCCCACGTTTTCTATTCCAGAATGCTTTTCTTTCTCGTGTTCTCACCTTGTTAACTGAACACCCGAATGCAAAGCAGGCTTGCATGTCGTCATGGGGGGCTCCCACGCCGGTGACCCCTGTGCTATAGGACACGAAAGGGGAACCATCAAATTTAGACAAAAACATGTTTGACGTACTTTTTCAAAATCACCGGTGAAACTCAGCTTCTTTAAGGAGACTTGGGATGCAAGTCAAACCCCGTTACCTCCACCGCCGCCGACGGACGGCCGTCCCATCCCACGAATCCAACCACTGTTCGGGCTATCATGGGCTATCGTTAGCCGCCTCCCGACCGCGAAAACTCACCACACCCTGCCAAGTGCCCTGCCAAGTTTTAAGATATGTGTGGCAGGGTGCAAAACTTCTATCCCTCCCACAACGACAGGAAGTCCCACACGGCAACCATGCTTGTTTTGGCTTTGTGAAGGGACAGTGGGCGGGAGACGGTCGCGATGGGCTGGCTGCTGCAGTGGGGGCGGAGCTGATCGGCGTTTCAGCGCAAGTATCGGCATATACCGACACCATGTTTTTTCGCAGAAATCGGCTGATACCGATGGGTGGCCGATGTTTCGGAGCACCACTACCAAAAAACGTTATTAATTTGAGAAATTACAACATCTTCCATCTTTTTTTTCGTATATCATATCCACGGTGCAAGTGGACAATTAATAAGCCCTCTTTTCTTGGTTCCATAAATTACTTTATGTTTTTTTCACCGCTGAAAAAATACACACAAAAGCATTTGCTAGGAAGATACGTTTGGACGGATGCTAGTTCTCCGTTTAGAAAAACTCTCGCACTAACCCCCGAGATCAAAGGTGTCCCAAGTGCGGCCCGCGGCTGCGATTTCATCGGCCCGCACCACAGTCTAAAAATGTAATTTAACAAGGAAACTTCATAAAAAACAACAGCAGCAAAAATGGGAAAATCAATCCAAAGTGAAAATATGAAGAGAAGAGTTGCAATCTAGCAGGAAATAAAAGCCATCATTGCACAAGAATAAAGTCACAGTAGGAGGACACATTTCATTTTAGTAGCATGAAGTTGAAATATTCAAGAAAAAAGTTTTATTGTCAAAAACAATGAATAAAGTTGTAATTTTTGGAAACTCAGGATGGGGGAACATTTATAAAAGGGAATAAAGCCAAAATATTAGAGAAAAAAGTTGAACTATTTGGGAATTTTTATTTTTTTTTAATCAACAGCGGAAATTTGACCAGAGTCAAAATATGAAGAGAAAAAAAATAGATTTGCAATGAGAAAAAAGTTGCAATTTTAGGAGAATAAACTTGTAAAATGAGAAAAAATATAATTTTCGTAACCATGTTGAAATAAAGAAAAAAAATACATTGTTTTAAAAGATTAAAAATATTATGGGAATAAAGTTATAATTACAAGAAGAAAATTTACAAGAGGAAAGCCGAAATGAAATAGTTGGAAAACAAAAAAACATGAGAAATGGGAAAAAAAGCTGTAACTTTATGGGAATAAAGTCCAAATATTAAGAAAAAAAGCCATAATCGAATGAAGGACAAAAGTCCCCAATTTTACAAGCGTAAACTCGTATTATTATGGAAAAAACAGCATTTTTAGTAGCATTTCACTTATATTCCAAAGGTGAAATGCAGTTTTTTCTTGAGCGACATCTGCTGTAGCTTCCTAGCATATCTGCAAGTACATGTGATGCTTTACAAAATATCAAAGTGACCCTTGCGCCCTTTCATTTTTCAGTATGTGGCTGAAAAAAGTTTGGACACCTCTGCTCTAGATGAATCCATCGTTGCACTCTGCTACTGCTTGTTTACACTGAAATGTCACTGCATTTTACGTGTTTTCTATTTATTTATGTATTTACATTTACGTCTGTGCTACGTGCATGGCGTAAGTTTTTACGTCGCTCAGTCTTGGTGGATGTTATAAGACGCTATTGGGCGCTATCGTGCCTTCGTCTGCTGTCATAACAGAGAGGTGTGGCTTGACATGATGCGCATGTAGGTCTCTCAACATTTTGTTGGACTAGAATTGGGCCACAAATTATCACCGATAATCGATATTATCGGCGATATTTTCGGCGATATTTTTTAGACCATTTTTTTCATTAATTATTGTCATGAGAGGGCGTCATAATTATCCATCTGTTTTTTCCGTATTGTTCGATTAATGGATGTGTCGATTATCGTGACAGGCCTACAGTATGTGTTAACGACACGAGTGTCTAGGGTGACATGAATGAGTTACTGTCGCATTTGACAGCCCTCGTATAAACATAAAAATACCTGAAAGGAGTCAGTGCCTCACCAGCCGTGAAGCTGCAGCTGTTGCTTGACTTGACGAGGAAAGCAGGAGTTGTATATTTTTATTGTGTTTGATGAAGTGTTGTTACAAACACACACGAGGCAGCAGCTTGCAGAGCACAGAGACAACAATGGAAGCATCACATTCACATTCCACTCTGATCAATATCATCACGTGGCTACATACTTCCTGCTGCAAGTGTAGAAAATGGCGAGCTGGTTCTTCGTATGTGCAGACATGATATGATACACTGAAAGACTGACAGGCCCCGTTTAGCGTCTGCTGTTTCCCGCCGTGACAAACAGCGTCGGCACGGATGCACCCCGGAAAATCCCTGTCAGATTGCCGCTTGTGTCACGCGGATCAGCTCGTCCAACACGCAGCGCAGCCTGGATTTGAGAAGTCAGACGCTCCCATGCATGGAATATGAAATGTAAGGCACAGAAAAGCCGTGTGGATATGCTAGTAAGAGCTGGAAAACACCTTCACAGATGGACATTCACCAGCAAAATCAATCAAACACACATGCCTTTATTGTGATAGCAAGATGGCCGCTACCACACCCAACTGAGCACAAATAAGACAAAGTGGGCTTAAAACGACAGTACGACAGCTACATTCAACACTCCTTTGACTCTTTAGCACAACTGTTGCTAGGAAGAAAGAAGGCTTGGTCACATGCACGGTGTACATTCATTTATCCTCCATCGTGGGTCAGCATCTTAGTCCGTCAAGCATCAGCAGTGGCTGGCTGCGGTGGAGAAACTATACTAAACTATACAACACACCACACCGATCCCTCATTCATGGCAGCTTATTGCTTCCACAGCCCATCCGCATGAATCAACTTCCACCAGGTAGGATTCCTTATTCAGAAATGGATTATTTTGCTGTTTAAATAGTGTAGAAAACTGTTTACCACCTTTTAAATACACTTTTGAACATGATTAGAGCCCTCTAGACATGAAATAACACCCCTATAGTCACCTTTACACTCCTATTACCCAATATAGTAGCCCATAAATAAGACTTGTGCTCATGTGTGTTGCTGTAAATGTGTTCCGGTGCGAGAAGAGCTGCGGGGGGGCAGACAGGAAGTGACATCGCAGGCTCAGACTTGAGTTTTATCTTGGCGTGTGTTACGGGTGGAACAGTATCCCGCGTTAGGGATTATTGTGGCTGCTGTGGGATCATTCAAAGTGCAATAAAAGCCATCAGGTCTGGTGCTTGTGTGTCTCAGCCAACATGACAGTAACATTACTGACACCTAGTGGCCAGTGTGCTATACTAAATATCTTCACAACCTTTTTGCATGAGTCTTCTGAATGCCTGAATGTTTGTATTTGACTTCATTTTTATGCTTGACAAGGTTTCATTTAGGCAATAAAAAGGTACAATTTGCTTAAATATCTACTTTTTAAACCAATAACAGGCCACATTCAGCCACAAAACAGCATGATTTATTCATGAAAAGAATTATTCATTGTTAATTACCTCCGCCAAGCGCAAGCGCTGAGGTTATGTTTTTGCCGGCGTTTATCTGTTTGTCTCTTTGTCTTCCAAATAACCTGAAAAGTGCTGAATGGATTTGGATGCTGCTTTCAGGAATTGTCAGAAACGGGATATGGAAGAACCGATTCAATTTTGGGTTTGATCCGGATCACCGTCTGGATCCAGGAATTTTTTAAAAGGATTCTTTAACATTGCGAGATAGGAGCATTTTCGGCATTTGTGCTGATAACTTCACAAAAAACAGGTTGTACAAAATATCAAAAAAAATGTAGGATTCTTATTTTGGTGTGAATCGCAATATGGGGCGGGGTGGGGGGGGGGACTACTATGGCACTTGGCGGAGGTCTGCTCTCTCTGCTTTTCTAGTTTGTGAATTCATTTCTTCTTTTTGCATTTTGGAGCTCAACTAAGAAGCTCCTTAAGATCCAACAGCGCAAAATGTACATTCTTCTCATTTTCCAACTGCTCTTAACGTTTTGATGAGGCGTGTATATATACAGTATATTGTATATGTACAGTATATATACACAGTATGTACATACTGTATGTATCAGTAACTGAGACATGTAGAAGGGGTAGTCTTAAATAACATCCGCTTCTTCCAACTCCTTTTCAGACGTGTGTAAAGTGTACAGTTAAAATGAACAACTGAAGCATTCCCATCATCATCTCCAGCTGTGCAGGTCAAACATGCGGCAGCAGGAGGACGAACATGTGTTTGCATGTGGACGTAGACCATCAACACCTAGACATTTTTTTCTTTGCGATGGAGTTGCAGGCGTTATCAGCCGCTATCGACATATTGATGACGCACCGTACGTTCACTGGGAGGCCAGAGGCTGCATTGATGGCGTACATCCACTTATCACGTCTCTTCATTTTGGATGGATAGCTTGTCGTCCGTTCATTCTTGCACTGTGTGTGTGTGTGTGTGTGTGTGTGTGTGTGTGTGTGTGTGTGTGCGTGTGTGAAAAAGAGGCATTAAATGCGAGCTTGCACACGTTGTTAATGGCACAGAATTACGACTAACCGAGCGCGCGTGTCTGAGGTAAATGTTAAGTGATGATGTCATAGATTCATTTGGACAGAAATTCTCTTCAGCGACACGATGGAATGATGGAAGAGATAAAGTGCAGGAATACGAGTAGCGTTTCAGTCGGGGTAGATGAGGAAGCCGGAGAAGGTGCTGTATTTGTTGGTGTTCCCGCCGTGAACTTTGCCCCCGTCCAGTTGCACGCACACCTCGTCCCCCACGTCCAGGTGCAGGATGACACTGTTGGAGGCGTAGTCGTAATTCTGGTCCGCATCTTGGGCGATGGCGCTGGCCCTTACCTGAGAAAAAGAGCAAAAAGACGTGAAATAAACAAGCTGTTAACTTGCGGAGTGGACTTTTCCTGCCACGGCCTCTTCCATCTATCTCAAGGTAACGACGCCCTTTCTCACGCCGCACCAGGAAGCATCTACGTCACGTCATTTCACCTCCAATGCTCTGTCACGAAAAAACGACCAAGTTGCAAGTCTTGAAGTAAGACAAGGTCCGTGTGTTTAGAATTTTCACATTTTCAACTGTGTGTGTGCACGTGTGTGCACGCGTGTGCATGCGTTAAAATGTCCCTACATTGCGTAACTTTCTGCACGCTCTTCCACGTCCTCCTTGCTGTCGAGTGTGTAAATACGTGTAAAAGATCCACGCCTGCTCTTATCAAATGCACTTCTGCCACCTTGTGGCCGTTTTTATGGCTTAAAGCTGCGGTGACAGTGACTTTTACTAGCGTGCACCTCTGTTTATTTTATTTATTTGTAAAAAAATTATGCACATTTAAGCACATTTGACATACTTTTTTGCCTAAATGAAGCATTTTCAATCATAAAAATGGCTAAACAAAGTAAAATACAAATGTAAGGCATTCGGAGGACGCATTCAGACATTTTGATGATGTGTAGTATTGTAACTGGTCACTAGGTGTCAGCAATGTTACACTGATGAGACAATAGTCACCACAGGAAGTAGTGTACAGAAACAGGAAGTAAAAAAGAGACAGCAACAAGGATGTTAACAGTTAAAGTCTATATTACATCTTAAATGTCCTATTTTCTCTTATTATGTCTACTACATTGGGTAATAGGAGTGTAAAGGTGACTATACGGGTGTTATTTCATGTCTAGAGGGCTCTAATAATGTTTAAAAGCCTATTTAGCAGGTCATTAATGTCTTATTTTCTCTTATTATGTCTACTACATTGGGTAAAAGGAGTGTAAAGGTGACTATAAAGGTGTTATTTCATGTCTAGAGGGCTCTAATAATGTTAAAAAGTGTATTTAGAAGGTAGTAAACAGGTTTTCTATGTCTTATTTTGTCTTATTATGTCTACTATATTGGGTAATAGGAGTGTAAAGGTGACTATACGGGTGTTATTTCATATCTAGAGGGCTCTAATAATGTTTAAAAGCCTATTTAGCAGGTCATTAATGTCTTATTTTCTCTTATTATGTCTACTATATTGGGTAAAAGGAGTGTAAAGGTGAATATAAGGGTGTTATTTCATGTCTAGAGGGCTCTAATAATGATAAAAAGTGTATTTAGAAGGTAGTATTCAGGCTTTCTATGTCTTATTTTCTCTTATTATGTCGACTATATTGGGTAATAGGAGTGTAAAGTTGACTATAGGGGTGTTATTGCAGGTGTAGAGATCTCTAATAATGTTAAAAAACTGCATTTAGAACTACCAAAATATTCCATGTATAAGTAAGGAACTTCACTTATCACGGTGGGGTCTGGAAGGAAATGAGGGACAACTGTATGAAATATTATCTGAAGCTTCATTGAAACGACTTCATAAGAATTATACCAATGTAATATTTGAGTTTAAAAACACAAAGATAATTGGAACACAAAACTAAAAAATGAAACATACAAGTAATAATAATAATAATTATAATAATCATCATCAACTGTGATTGGAGTGAAGAATTAAAAATGAGCAATCAGGTCTGAGGCATGGATCCTCACATGAGGGGGGGGGGCGGGGGTGTCAGTGATGAATAAACATGATGGTGGGCCAGCAGCCGTGTTCAAGGAAGTGATGCTCCGTGCACGTGTTTACGTGTGCACGTGTTTGCTAACAAATGGCATCTAATGATGTGTCGGTGGATGATACCTTTCATTAGGGCCAGCAGGAAGGCACCTGGAGCTGCTAAACACGTTGTCATGTTTGTTCCTTCCTCTCAGAAGCACACACTTTCCCCCCAAAGATTGATCTCAACACTTTTCAAGGTGGGGGAATTGCTGCATTCATTATGCTGATAGGCGCGTCCCACTTCTTCCCACCTGCTAAGGCAACGTCTTTATAATGAATTGGACCAGTAACCAGCCATTCCAGCACACCACCTTCATATTAATAACACAGCCACTTATTCCTGGCTGCTGCACCACGGCTGCATTAGCAGACATTACACACACGTACAAGACCACCACCAGCACCTCCTCCAGGCATTGCTGCCAACGGGAAACACACAAGCTCACTAAGAATGTCTTTAATCGAGCATGTCACATTCAACACAACTACACACGCTGCATTCAGGGGAACTACACACGCTGCATTCAGGGGAACTACACACGCTGCATTCAGGGGAACTACACACGCTGCATTCAGGGAAACTACACACGCTGCATTCAGGGGAACTACACACGCTGCATTCAGGGGAACTACACACGCTGCATTCAGGGGAACTACACACGCTGCATTCAGGGGAACTACACACGCTGCATTCAGGGGAACTACACGCTGCATTCAGGGGAACTACACACGCTGCATTCAGGGGAACTACACACACTGCATTCAGGGGAACTACACACACTGCATTCAGGGGAACTACACACGCTGCATTCAGGGGAACTACATACGCTGCATTCAGGGGAACTACACACGCTGCATTCAACATAACTGCACACGCTGCATTCAACATAACTGCACACGCTGCATTCAGGGGAACTACACACGCTGCATTCAGGGGAACTACACACGGTGCATTCAGGGGAACTACACACGCTGCATTCAACATAACTGCACACGCTGCATTCAGGGGAACTACACACGCTGCATTCAGGGGAACTACACACACTGCATTCAACATAACTGCACACGCTGCATTCAGGGGAACTACACACGCTGCATTCAGGGGAACTACACACGCTGCATTCAACATAACTGCACACGCTGCATTCAGGGGAACTACACACGCTGCATTCAGGGGAACTACACACGGTGCATTCAGGGGAACTACACACGCTGCATTCAACACAACTACACAAGCTGCATTCAGGGGAAATAAACACACTGCATTAAATACAACCCACATTTGAAAGCGCATGCAGAGGTAGATGACTGCCCTCTTGTGGAGTTGATGAAATGCCATCAAGAGGTTGTGGCAGTGGCTAATATTGAAGGTGAGCACTTTTGTATGTAAATTGGCGAGTCAGCGTAAACCAATTTGACTTTCCCTTATCGGAGGTCAAACGTGTTTTCCCACTTTGGTGAAATGCAGCACAAGTTGGGACGTCTCCTTCGTTTTGAGCCGCCATTAAGCTTCCCCGACTTCCGTGTGATTAGAAAGAAAAATCAAATCAGTCCTGCATGTAATGAGTCGCCTGGTCTTCTCATTCCATCACTTCAACTCATTACACAATCTATTTCCCGCTGGAGACAATTCCTCCGCTTAACAAACGCCAGTGCTTTTATTCTCTGCGCCGTGCGGCAGAAACAAATCAATAACGGCCTTTTTCTTGGAATTCAACTCACAGCCCCTCACTAATTGTTGTCTCATCCTCCTTCCATCATCCCTCAGTCCTTCTCATGCCGCCGTGTCTCCCTCTTCATCTATCCATCTTTTGGTGTCCTTCCACTGGAGTGGGATGCCGGTCACGCACACATTTTCTCTCCTCGCCACGGCGCTGTTGGCGGGGGCAGACACTAAGCATGTCCCTGTCCGCTCTAAATCGGATTGATTAACGGCGTGCTGCTGTGGCAGGTCTCCTGGGGAACACGACACCCCCCCACACCATCCTCCCAGGGTAGGCCATACGCTCTTGGAGGCTCGGGTAATTGGTAGTCAGGCAGCCATGGCGGCTCAGCCCCTAATAGGTCCAGCCCCTCAATAACTCCATACAATCACAATAAACGTGCAGGGATGGCCTGCCTCGGTCAAATGGGCCCATCAAATACTAGCAGCACCTCTAAACAACTAAACACTACCCTTCCACAAGAACCAATGTTTTTACCAAGCTCAAGTGTGCAGCAGAACACACGGGATTGATTTGACGCGATACACTCCACTGTTTTGCCAGGAAGGGACACAACAATTCCCACGAGGAGGACTAATAGGTTTTTGGAGAACTAAAGCAGTAAAGAGATTCTGACATCTTGTACATCCAACATCTGTCTGCATGCTTGAACGCCAGCCTTCCCCCGACACCCCCCTACACCATCCTACACCCCCCTGCAGCCGAGCTGGAGGCTGACAGCCGCCTGCTAATGCACACTCCACACTCTATACTAGACTTGCACCTTAGCTTTTTATTTTTATTTCAAACCGATACCGATAACTTTCTCCTTTTTGAATGTAGCACAGATGTAAGTGTGGTGTAATTACATCTTTGTATTGAATTATGATGATGTGTAGGTTTCTTTAGATTGTGCGGTTGTACCTAATATTGTGAAAACCACCGCTTGTTTGTAAGTGGCCATGATATGAATAGAATTATGATGATTGGTTTGCATGTTTAGCAGGCACGCCAAGCAATGATATTAATTGTAATGGCCTTTTAAAAAGAATGTAACGCTATCTAAAAAGGACAGGTTGTTATTTACGCCTTGTTATGCTTGACTTTCTTACGTTTGTTTAGTTTGCCTCCACTCACTTGCTGGAGAAGCTGACATTTCAGCCTTTTTTTTCCACTTTATGATTAATTCATGGCTGGAAAGCTTGCCATTGTATATATTTTATGCACATATTTCTAGTGGCTTGGCATTTAAAGCATGGGTTTAGTCCTCTTTGGAAGATTTTGAAGTCAAGCAGTAAGCCCATCCAACATGATCCAGGCACCAAAATGCACCATTAATGCATGTTTCCTCTTTGGAAGCAGAAGACTTTTTGTTTGTGTCAGGGTGTGGTCTACGACGGAGTATTAGGGCCACACTGAAAAACAAAAAGAGATTTCAAGAGTAAAGATCGCAAATTTACATGAAAAAAAGTCTGAAATTTACGAGAAAAGAATCGTAAATTTATGAGAAAGAAAGTTGTAAGTTTAAGAGAACAAGGTTGTAAATTTATGAGAAAAAAAGTTGTAAATGTACAAGGATCAAATCATAAATTTACAAGAATAAAGTCATAAAATTCTGAGAAAAAACTGTTAAACTTAGGTGCATAAAGTGTTAAATTTAGGAGAAAAAAGTGGTAACATTAGGAGAATAAAGTGGTAATATTAGGAGAATAAAGTGGTAAATTTAGGAGAATAAAGTGTTAAATTTAGGAGAAAAAAGTGGTAATATTAGGAGAATAAAGTGGTAACATTAGGAGAATAAAGTGGTAATATTAGGAGAATAAAGTGGTAAATTTAGGAGAATAAAGTGGTAAATTTAGGAGAATAAAGTGGTAATATTAGGAGAATAAAGTGGTAACATTAGGAGAATAAAGTGGTAATATCAGGAGAATAAAGTGGTAATATTAGGAAAATAAAGTGGTAATATTAGGAGAATAAAGTGGTAAATTTAGGAGAATAAAGTGGTAATATCAGGAGAATAAAGTGGTCATATTAGGAGAATAAAGTGGTAATATTAGGAGAATAAAGTGTTAAATTGATGAGAATTAAGTGGTAATATCAGGGCAATAAAGTGGTAATATCAGGAGAATAAAGTGGTAATATTAGGAGAATAAAGTGGTAATATTAGGAGAATAAAGTGGTAATATTAGGAGAATAAAGTGGTAATATTAGGAGAATAAAGTGGTAAATTTAGGAGAATAAAGTGGTAATATTAGGAGAATAAAGCGGTAATATTAGTAGAATAAAGTGGTAATATTAGTAGAATAAAGTGGTAATATTAGGAGAATAAAGTGGTAATATTAGGAGAATAAAGTGGTAAATTTAGGAGAATAAAGTGATAAATTTAGGAGAATAAAGTGGTAATATTAGGAGAATAAAGCGGTAATATTAGTAGAATAAAGTGGTAATATCAGGAGAATAAAGTGGTAATATTAGGAAAATAAAGTGGTAATATTAGGAGAATAAAGTGGTAAATTTAGGAGAATAAAGTGGTAATATCAGGAGAATAAAGTGGTAATATTAGGAGAATAAAGTGGTAATATTAGGAGAATAAAGTGTTAAATTGATGAGAATTAAGTGGTAATATTAGGGCAATAAAGTGGTAATATCAGGAGAATAAAGTGGTAATATTAGGAGAATAAAGTGGTAATATTAGGAGAATAAAGTGGTAATATTAGGAGAATAAAGTGTTAAATTGATGAGAATTAAGTGGTAATATTAGGGCAATAAAGTGGTAATATTAGGAGAATAAAGTGGTAACATTAGGAGAATAAAGTGGTAATATTAGGAGAATAAAGTGGTAAATTTAGGAGAATAAAGCGGTAATATTAGTAGAATAAAGTGGTAATATCAGGAGAATAAAGTGGTAATATTAGGAAAATAAAGTGGTAATATCAGGAGAATAAAGTGGTAAATTTAGGAGAATAAAGTGGTAATATTAGGAGAATAAAGTGTTAAATTGATGAGAATTAAGTGGTAATATCAGGAGAATAAAGTGGTAATATTAGGAGAATAAAGTGGTAATATTAGGAGAATAAAGTGGTAAATTTAGGAGAATAAAGTGGTAATATTAGGAGAATAAAGTGGTAATATTAGGAGAATAAAGTGGTAAATTTAGGAGAATAAAGTGGTAATATTAGGAGAATAAAGTGGTAATATCAGGAGAATAAAGTGGTAATATTAGGAGAATAAAGTGTTAAATTGATGAGAATTAAGTGGTAATATTAGGAGAATAAAGTGTTAAATTGATGAGAATTAAGTGGTAATATTAGTAGAATAAAGTGGTAACATTAGGAGAATAAAGTGTTAAATTGATGAGAATTAAGTGGTAATATCAGGAGAATAAAGTGGTAATATTAGGAGAATAAAGTGTTAAATTGATGAGAATTAAGTGTTAATATTAGGAGAATAAAGTGTTAATATTAGGTGTGATGATGTCATACATGTGAGATGGAAAATAGAGCATAGCTCTTCTATAAAAACCCTTTCAAGTTTGTCAAGGATCTCTTCGCTAAGGAAAAAAGCGGAACCCTCAAAACTCCAAAGCAAGAACTGGAAGGACATTTGGAAAAGGCGCAAACCACTAGTCATCCCACAAGGTATCCCACCTGTTCGACCTCCCGAATTCCATCTGGAGACTGGCCCTCCAAAATGGAAGGAAGTAGAGAACATAGTAAGATCAGCATCAGCCCCTGGACTAAATGGAGTGCCGTATAAATTTTATAAGAACGCACCAGATGTTCTACGCTATCTGTGGAGGCTCATGAGGATAGTATGGCAAAAAGGATTAATACCCAAGGCGTGGCGAAGGGCTGTAGAAGGATACAGCAGATAGTAGTCAATTCCGGCCAATCTGCCTCCTCAACATTGAAGGGAAAATCTTTTTCAGCGTGATAGCACAGACACTGTCCACCTACCTGGAGGAGAACACGTACCTTGATACATCTATACAGAAGGCCGGCATCCCAGTGTTCTCTGGTTGCTTGGAGCATACCAGTATGATCTGGCACCAGATCCAAACTGCTAAGAAGGACAAAAGAGTCCTCCATGTAACCTTCCTCGACTTGGCTAATGCCTTTGGATCAGTTCCCCACAACCACCTCTGGGAATCTGTCAGGGAAATCCTTGCAGATAACCAAGACAAGTACTGGACTGTATAACTACTCAAAGAAACAGACTCAACCACGCCAAGATTGTCTTTTTACTCGCGAGGAGAACGGAGGAACGTACCGGAGTTACCTTCTCACACCGCTCTGAATACGCTCTCCGAAAGCCTCTCTTTATTTTCTGTTGGGCGTTCCCTAGTTACAGGAGAGTTCAGCTTCTCAAGGAAGGGGCCTACTACAGCTGGACTCTGTGTCTTTGTTTAGCTATGTGTGTGTGTGTGAGTTGTTATCATATACTTTTTGAACATCACAGGATATGAGCAGGAGCAGAAGAGCAGCCTGGCCTTGTGTACTCCCCCACTTCTCTGAGTCACACAAGACTGGTCCTCTGTTCCTCTCACATGGGAAAGTGTGTGAGTGTTTAGTACATTTTCATAACAAAACCTTCACAACGATAGCTCTTAATTAAAACAAATTCTTTCACAGAATCCTTCAACTTCTTCCACGTTCCATTATCCATCACTGCTCTCGTGAAAGCCTACTTTGAAGACCTGCAATTGTGCTTTACAACAGCCGACTACACAACATCATGGCAGCGTCTAGCAGTAGGCATCAAGGCAGGCTGCACAGTCTCACCCCTGGCATTCACAATGGCCAATCATAATCAGGGCCTCTACATGGGTGGTGGGAGGTGAGCAAACAAAAAACGGAACCCACCTTCCACATATCCGAGCATTCATGGATGACATGAGCACCCTGACCACTACTACAGCATGCACCAGGCGACTACTTGGAAAGCTGCAGGAGAACATCGGTTGGGCTCGGATAAAAATCAAGCTGAATAAGTCACAAAGCATCTCAATAGTCAAGGGAGAGCTTAAGGACGTGAGGTTCTGCATTGGTGACGACCCAATTCCGATGGTGTCAGAGCAATCCGTCAAAAGCCTGGGCAGATGGTACAATGCAAGCCCCAACAAAAACGGTGGAAAAGATGGAGCAAAACATAACTTTGTATGTAACTTCCCACGCTGTCTATGGCAGAGGAGTCCTTGAACTACCTATCACATGCCTCACTGAAGAATACAAGTGCTCTAGGGTGAGACTATAGATGACAATGAAGGACTCCAGAGGTCAGACCGTCAGC
This sequence comes from Dunckerocampus dactyliophorus, assembly GCF_027744805.1. NCBI lineage: Eukaryota > Metazoa > Chordata > Actinopteri > Syngnathiformes > Syngnathidae > Dunckerocampus > Dunckerocampus dactyliophorus. Next base: position 30,721,408 of record NC_072826.1, read on the forward strand.
AATGCTGCACCACCTCTGTCAACAGGAAGGAAATGGACACCATCTGATGCAGTACAGCACGCTACGTCAGCCCTGAAGCCCTGAAGCCCTGAAGTACAATGACATTTTGGGACATGTCCAGCTGGGAAGAGGAGGATTTGACGTTGCAGTGAATAAACCAACTTGGAACAAAGCTTCAGTCTCACAAAGGAGGAAAATGGTGGTAGAGGAAGTGCGCCGTCAGGAGGAGGCTGAAAGAAGCGCAAAGGCTGTCTCTCTTGCCAAGCAGGGACAATGGATGAGGTGGGAAAGCGTGGAGAAGAGCAAGCTCCCCTGGAGGCAGCTCTGGGAAATGGAAGCAAGAAACATGAGCTTCATCATAAGAGCTACATATGATGTGCTCCCATCCCCAAAAAACCTTCACCAATTGTATGGCGAGGACCCAACCTGCTCCCTCTGCCCAAATTCAGCGACTCTCAAACACATCTTGACCAGTTGTAGGACCAACCTCACACAAGGCTGCTTCACCTGGAGGCACAATCAGGTCCTGAAGAGTCTGGCAGCAGCCCTTGAGAGCAAGAGGGACACCATCAACTCCTTGCCCATGAGAGCTGCCAATTCCATCTCTGTGCCAACATTCGTTCGAGAGGGACAGGAAACAGCCTAACCACCCAGCTACCAAACCAGAAACTGGACAGCTAGCCATGACCTGGAAGATGCTAGTTGATATTGGCAAGAAACTAATCTTTCCCCCAGAGATTCACTAAAGGTGGTCTACATCATAGAGCTCACGGTCCCATGGGAGGATTCCACCCAAGAGGCCTACGAACGAAAGAAAGTGTGCTAGCACAACAACGAGGATGGAAGGCCAAGGTCTATCCAGCTGAAGTAGGATGCAGAGGTTTTGTGGCTTCTTCTCCCAGGATTAAGAAAGACTTTTGGATTCATGGACAGGCTCTGTGAAAGATAATAAGATCAGTCTCTGAAGCGGCCAAAAGAAGCAGCCAGTGGCTATGGATCAAGCGCAAGGACACTTGCTGGGCTCAAAGGAGAGGGGGACACCAGGTGTTGGCGATGAGCTCTCTAGAGGTGTCATGAGCCCATCATCGAAACACCAATGAAGGAGGTTACCCACCTGACGACCCTAAAGAAGTTTTAAACACACCCCCTTCCTTCCTGCCCTTACTCAAGGGCGGGGCGTGGGAGGAAGCGGGGAGGCTGAGCGATTACCCAGTGGGCGAGGCAGTTTTTTAAACAAGTCGGGACCTATCTGCCAAGCTCATCTCGCTCCACTTTCCAGGCACTACTTTAGTCATGATTGGGCATGGGACACAGGCTCAGGCTTGGTCACCCTGTAGTTGGCCACCTTTTGGTGTCTGGTGTTGAAAGGCCCAAACACCCACTGATTCAAAGGGACACTACTGATGATGTGTCCCAAAATGAACATCTTTCCCATGGCTGAGATAGAGTTCCCACACCACTCTCAACATCCACACCTCATTTGATTACCATCTATTGGCACAAGCTTTTATTTGTAACGTGGCAGCAAAACAGAGCAGTTGAGCATTTAGCATTTTGATTAATTAGCATGTCTAGCTAGCCCTTCTCGATTCCACCTTCCTTTACCTCGCCCCCTTCACATGCCCAAAGCCAAAGGTCATATAAGTCCCCCATAGCTGTCTCCTAAATTTAGGACTTTAATGTGAAAATGTCCAATTGTTTTAATACTCGGTGGTAACAGGCATTCCCTGGGACAACTCTGAAAAGGGCAAAGGTAATATAACAACTTTTTTCTTGTAAATTTATTGTCGAAATCTCCGATTTTTTTTCCAGTGTGGCCCTAATACTCCGTCAGAGTGATGGGTGTTTAGCTTGAAAAAGTGAAAGTAAAGACTGTGGTATCGTCTCCAAATGAGCAGTATCGCCCAGCCCTGGTTTGTGTCGTATTTGGAGAGCTCCAGTTTCTTTAGCTGAGACCTTTAAAAATGTTCATCGGTGTGTGAAGGAGGGTAACCTCTGCTGCTTCTTTTGAAAGCCACGCACTCGTTTCTGTTGATTAAAACCTCCCGAGCCCGTTTTCCTCCCATTTGGGGCTCATTTCTGGCGACCACGCATGCCGCGCACGTGAGTCTCAGGCCGGGCCGTCCCCAACCAGCACAGCCGAAGTGCTTGTTTGCTGGAAGTGGGCAGGAGGGGCTGAGATTTGGGAGGAAAGGCAAATGAGGATTATTGTCAGCAGCCCAGCCGAGTCATCGTGACAAGGCGGTCCATTTCTGTCGCTCGGCCCAAAGCTGCTTCCACTTGATCCCCTGCTGCAGGCAAAATGAGGGGTGGGGGGCCGTGGGACGATAGAGAAGATTACACCGCCTCTACTTTTCATTTGAGGAGGGGGGGTGAACGTTTCAGCTGTGTCACGGTGACATTGTTTTCATGGATTTCTTTCTACGTGATTGTTTTTTTGCTCACAAAGACAGTAGAATGTTCTAGCAGAGCTTTTTGTCTTCATTATGAGTGAGCACGCATACCTTTGACCGTTTCTAACGTATGTAAGGCACATGACAGGACTTAAGCAAACAATGGCAATTCAGAGGGAGATGGACGGGGAGGGTAATGATGGCCCTGCTTGCCATGAAAGCAACCGCTCATTGTCTATACCTGGGGTGTCCAAACTGCAGTCCAAGGGCCATGAGCGGCCCAATGCTGTTTTTTTTTACTGTCCCACAGCATATTCTAAAAATAAAATGAAACAATAAAACAGAAAAAATGGAAAAATCAGCAGTCATTTTACAAGAATGAAGTCAAAATAATAACAAGAAAATGTCATTATTTACCAGAATAATGACTTAATATTATGAGGAAAAATAACATCATGTTAGTAGCATCAAGTTGGAATAGAAAAGAAAAAGGGAAAAACAAGACTTTTTTAAAATACAATATTATGACAAACAAACTAAACTAAGAATAAAGTTGTAGTTAGCTTGTGGACAAAGTTTTTCTTTTACCAGAAAGTCCAAATGTAATGGGAATAAAGTCATCATTATCACAAGAACATTTACAAGAAGAAAGTTGAAATAGTGAAGAAAATTTAAAAAAGAACAGCACATATGAAAAAAGCTGTAATTTTACAAGAATAAACTTGTAATATTACGAGGAAAAATAATGTCGTACAATAATATATATAATAATACAAGCAGCATAGAGTTGGAATATTCAAGAAAAATGTAACATTTTTTAAAAGTTGTAATATTATGAAATGTACTGTATATTAGAAAATTTGGTTGGGGAAAAAGTTCTAGTATTATAGAAATAAAGTCCAAATATTACAAGAAGACAATTTACAAACATTATTTAAGAAGAAATATTTTATTTTATTATATTACATATACTGTATTATTATTATTATTATTATTAGATTTTATTTCTTATTTTTCAATATATATTTCATATATATATATGTATATGTATATATTATTTTTTTATAGTATGTATTATTTTCAAACCTTTCTTAGCGGCCACCTTTATAGAATGGCCATCTGCCTATAGCAGCCACTGAAAAATTCCCCGCAGCAAATTTACATGTTATAGACCCTGTGTCGTGTGTAGACTTTAATTACTGAGTCCTAGCTCAGTCACAATCATTCACAAGATCCACACAAACTGTCAGTTGTTCCACATAAAAAAGTCGTCTTCTTTTGAGCTTGCTATTTCCTGGTCAAACATGTAACTTTAAGAGCATTTGCACCAAAACATTACCGCAAAGTAGGCTGGGAACAGGACGTGCTCCCAGCGACGCTACAGTAAAAAAAAAACATACGCTAGCATGCATGCGGCAGCGGGAGCAAAACTGAGTTGGGTTGTACTTAATTGAAGTATTTTAGAATGTACTCACGTTATTTTTCATCAATCCTCATCCACAAATCCATCAAAGTCCTCATCTTCTGTATTCGACACAAAAAAGCCGTCTTCTTTTCCGTTCGCTACTAGTCTGTTAACTTGTCAGTGTTATTCAGCTCCGAAGCAAAGAAGGAAACTTCTCCTGTTGCTTCTGCCAACTTTATTTCTTGAACGCGGCCACCAGACAGCAGCTCAGAACACACACACATCTCTCAGCATCGTCTCTCCTTCCTGCTTGCCCACAAGGCAAAGGTTAAACAAGCCCCACTACATAGCTGTCCAGCCAATGCCTGTAAGAAATGACACCGTTTATTTCCTGGTGTGCACTGGTCAATACTGTAATGCCGCTTGTTGTGGGGAAGGAGAGACTCACGTCGCCGATGCACTTTAATGGCTTTATTAACAGCGGAGAACACTGCAGGACTTTACATCCACGCCAACATAAACACACTTCCCAACTCTCTCCAAACTCACAGCTAGCACTGAGCCTAGCTCTCCTGCTCGGGACGCCCACCGTCACTTCCCGTCACTTCCTGATGAACTAAAGCTGTAATGACACTCTGCCGTATAAAAAGTAAAATATTAAAAACAAGCGTAAGACATTACTAGCACAGCTTTGTTCTGTGGGTGGTGGATATATTCTATCAGGTATTATTAAGCCTTTTGGACATGCAAAATTGTGAATTGTACTATGTGATGTGCTACTGTTTGACTCATATGCATGTTCAGGATGAATTAAAACCATGAACCATGAACCATGATAATAACAAGCCTAGTAGTGCTGTACAACTTTTATCCGCAGTCCGCAGTGCCCTCTACTGGTCAACTATATTATTATTATTTTTTTCCCTTTTTTTTCCCTCTACTGGTCAACATTCAAACTGGACGCCAACCTGTCTATAGAGGCCACCTGTCTATAGCAGCCACTTTGGCAGACTCCCTCTAGTGGCCACTATAGACAAGTTTGACTGTGTGTATATATATATATATATAATATATATAATATATATATATTATATATATATAATATGTACATATGTATATATATATATATATATATATATATATATATATATATATATATATATATATATATATCCATATATATATATGTATATATGTATATATATATGTGTGAATTTATATGTATATATATATATATATATATATATATATATATATATATATATATATATATATATTAAATTCATTCTTGGCCTAAATGAAGCATTTTCAAGCATAAAAATGTCTAAATGATGTAACTAAATGAAGTAAGAAATACAAGGCAGAAAAAGCATTGTAATTGTGAATGTAGTATTCTACATTGGCCACTAGGTGTCGGTGTTTGGTGAGACAGGCACTAGACTCCTCACTAAGGTTCCCGAGGGAACACATTTACTGTGACACTGCTCCAGCAGGACTTTTATTACGTCTTACATGCCTTATTTACTCTTATTCCACAAGGAAGTACGCTGTCCAGAAAAAAAACAAGGAACTGCTAATGTGTGAGCCTATGTTATCTTATTTTTGTCTTATGTCTTATTTTCTCCTATTATGTTTACTATATTGGGTAATAGGAGTGTAAAGGTGGCTATAAGGGTGTTCTTTCATGTCTAGAGGGCTCTAATCATGTTAAAAATTGTATTTACAAGGTGGTAAACAGGTTTTCTATGCCATAACTACAAAAATATTCCATTTGAATCCTATTAATAAATTTATCGTGGTTGGATCCGGAACCAATGAAACGCCATAAAGGAGGGATTACTCTACCACTTTTCTTCCCGTCACTCCCACACACCACTGACCAGTAGCCGTGGCTCCTATACATGGCTGACTTATGTTGGGGTATGAATAAAGCATGAAAGATGGATTTATTTGGTAAAAAGTTGCTAAAAGCTGCAGGGGTGTTGTTCTGTGTCTGCCCATGAAGAATGCTGCTGTTGCGTTTCACCCCGCTTCCTAGTGGTCCAGCAATAAAGTGCCAGGATTGGTTGGCTGTGATGTACGGAGCTCTCACGCTGGAGCGAGGTCTCTTCAAGTCCCTGCTGGGAATGTTGAGGGTGGCCTTTTTCTACGTGTTAAAGGTAGCGTGTTCCTCCTGCCTCCATCTTCATGTTCCAGTCAGAGGTTTCCTGCTTCCATTATGCAGGCTGACAAGGAGGTGTCCCTAATTGGCATATACAGTAAATGCTAATATTTGACCATGACACTCAGGACCCCCAGGTGTCAGGACGCTGATTAGAAAGTCTCTAATTGGATGTCGTTGGAAACCTTTGAGGGCAGAGGAGAAGAATTAATTGGATGAAATGACTGAGGTGAGCTTCCAACAAGTTATGGGAAGTCTTTTATATTCCATCCTTTTTAATATTATTCTTGTGCGATACGGTCAAACCTCGCGTTTGGAACGCCACGCCTTTTCTATCATTTGCTTTTTGCTGAAAATGTTGCCCTATATAGCAATCTGATATGTCTTATTTATTATGTACTCTATTGTGTAAAACATCACATTAAAAGCACTAAATGAATACACAGCCAGCATCCACCAGTACCAGCCTGGGCCAGAGAAGATAATTACATGGCTTTTTGATGTGTGTGGTAAAAGGCAGTGTGCTAGCGTGAATTCACTTGAGGTTGTGCACCACAAATATGCACATTAGCACTCAGTAAGGTCATCAGATCTGACCTTTATGCATTCCCACATAGTATCAGCATTTGGGAGCAAATATGAGGTGAAAGAAAAAGGCTAAAAATACAGTATAGTAGTCTATCTGTGCAGTTACATGGTGCGTTCAAGGACCGTCTGACAAAGTGGGACGGGTGGCCGCTCGCAACAAACAACATAAACATGCAAAAACGATAGGATTGGTATAATTTTTTAATAAAATATTGGCCCAAAATTGATATGCATTTAGGTAAAATCTGATGACAAATTAGGGATGCTCTGATCAGGGTTTAATGCTGCTGATTCACGTACCGATTATCCAGGACACCGATACCGATCACATGGATTAATGATACATGATTCAATGTATTGATAATGCTATTGGCTAATAATATACTGTAATGCTATCTTTAATAGTGCTATTGGCCAGGGGTGCCGTCTAAGGGGGAAAGGTCAGAACAATTCCAAGGTCCCTTGACTGCCAGGGGGCACAAAAATATGTAGTAATTCATGAATAAAGGTGATTTTCTTCATGGGACCCAGAATTCCTGGCTGCACCCCTGCTACTGTCTGTATGGTATGAAAAAAGGAAGCATAAAATCACCTTCATTGGACACAAACATTTTTGGCTTGAGAACATGTATCACTGAAACTTCCAGGGGGCGACACGTTCTTTAAGGAGACTTGGGATGTGAGAGGACACTGGTGGAAGGCACTCCGCTGAGAAAGGCTGCTCATCTCGTACGATGAGCTGCCGTACGACTGATGATCGCACCAAAACCCACCGTACTTCGTCAGATTCCGTATTTAATTCAAGATTTTTAACGTGCCACCCCCGCTCCGCATGCGTTGGTAGTTTTTTATCATTGCACCTGTGGGGTTCGACCCCACCCACGACCCAGTACCCGGCCGCGTCCCGGTGGTTGGGCACCCCTGGTTTAGCACGCACAGAAAAGAGAAAGACGTGTGTGTTCATTCCCCAAAAAGTTGACTTTCCTTTGATGTACACCCCATGCTTGAGGAAGCCCTCCATGATGTCCTTATACTTAAAAAGAGGACAGCCTAAAATTCCCCAAAAGTGCACTTTTCCTTTAAAGGGGACCTATTATACTCATTTTCGTGCCTTTGTATTGGGTTGTGGACTCCTATAGAGCAGCTACACATAATAGCCCGCACAGAAAGCTTTCTAGATCTTCCAGACTCCGCACGTCTTCCTGCAGTGTTTCCTGCCTCCCGCCCAAACGGTCTGTGTAATATACTCCACCCCCGGCCCTCCTCCAGCCCACTCCGCTGTGATCGGTGACACTCCCGAGCGCTCCCAAGGACTTCCATACAACTGCCGAACCCCTTTTGTTCGATTACTTGCAGAAAAACACAGTTAGTACACTGATGAATTGTTACGTACAGCTTGCTCTTCTGACTCTTCAACACGACCAAGTAACGTCGGAAAGGCGTCGGACTCTGGCATCAGTTTGGCAGATGGTCCGGCTTCATGTTGGCCCATGTTCACAAAACAGTCCCGTTTGAAGTGCCGTTGACACATGAGCACATTTTTCTCTTGCAACTCCAACCACTTCTGCCTGATGCTTGCCTCTTTAGGCACACCCCCACAAACATTTCCTGGGAGCCACACGTGCTAACACGGTGAACAGAGCAGAGCGAAGCAGAGCAGGCCTGCAGCGTTTGCCTGGGCATGTCCATAAAAGGAAGTCCGGGTTGCATTGACATCGATGGTACTCAGTGTTAAAAAAACTGTGTAAAACACAGCATGCAGAGCCGTCCAAAACTGCTTTCAGGGCTCACTTCCAAATGTGCAAACCTCATGATCTGACACGTTGGCGTCATTAAAGACGAGAATACAAGATTCTAACAACATTTAGAAGTCAGAAAAGAGGAAAAGAACAATAGGTCCCCTTTAAGAGTGTAGCCACAGCATCATACAGTATAAGATGTAGCTAACGTCTTTACAATGTTTTCTTCTCTGAACGTGTGAGAAGTGGGAAGAGGTGGAACACCTTAATGGTGTATTTTTAAAAGACATAAAGCTGCTCCCTTGATTACGGCTAACAATGCTGGAGCTGGTAGATGCAGACACAATCACATTTCATCTAAGCTCATCCTAATGGTCTCAGCTTGTATCAAGGACAGAAATAATGGACGCGTGTACATAAACATCGCATTTTCTATATGTTCCACAATGACTGGCGCCGACGGCATTCATACTCACTCAGTGCACATCAAACCATCCAAACATCCTAACAAGAAAGTCACTGCAAAAGGCAAGTTTAATATCCGAAGGAGACACCGCAGTCGTAACGTTAGTCGGAAAGAGCAAGCACCCGTGACCCGCGTGAGGATAAGCGGGCTAGCGAGCTAGCGAGCAAGCTAGCCACACGGATGTTTATGTACAAGCTTGAGACGCAGTTTGATGAGGTCATCATTTGCACACCAGAAAATACAGGAGGCGATAGGCCTACTGTATATACGGCATTTTTTATTATCGCGGCTCATTGTCGGGAAAAATATTGACCAATATTACATTTTGATGCCAATATCAGGCCAATAATATCATATTATTGGACATCCCTCGTCTGACGAGAACCCAAACAGACAGTAGCTGATTCCATTTGTCCCTTAAGAAATCATAGTAATCCAATTCATCCTTTTCAGGAAGCAAACACAAAACTATCCAAATACTTAGAAATACTTAGAACACGTGAGATTACTTTTACCTTCATTGAAGACCTGATTGTTGATGGGAGTGTTCACAAAGTATGACAGCGTATTGAGAAAAAAAATAAAGTCATACATTTATAAGAAAAAAACCCATAATATTATGTTTGCCCAAGGCCAAAGGTCACATACTTTTCACAGCTGTCTCAGGCAATGCCTGTTACGAGCGAGTATCAAAATAACCTGAGTTTAGGAGAATAAAGTCTTACATTTATGAATGAGAATGAAGGTGTAAATTTAGGGGGGGAAACTAGTAACTTTACTTTACAGGCATTTACGACTTTATCCTTTTTTATACTTTTTGCAGATGAGACTTTTTTTCTCCTACATTTACAACTTCTTTTTTTGCTCGTAAATTTACAACTGTTTCTCTCGTAGAGATGAGACTTTTTTTCCTCCTAAATTTACAACTTCTTTTTTTGCTAGTAAATTTACGACTTTATTCTAATAAATTTACAACTTTTTTCTCAGAAATTTTCGACTTTTTTTTCATAAATTTACATTTTTTTTCTCAGAAATTTACGACTTCTTCCTCGTATATGTACGACTTTTTTTTCTCGTAGATTTACAACTTTTTTCTCATAAATGTACAACTTTTTTTCTTGTAAATGTACGACTTTAATTCTAGTAAATGTACAAGTTTATTCTTGAAACCTCACATTTTTTTTCAATGTGGCCCTAATTTTTATTTTTTTTTGAAGAATATCTTTTTACCAACAAATAGCATAGCTGATTTCATGCATTACACTATGCAAGGGCATTTGACAACACTCCCTAGATCAGGGGTGCTCGCACTTTTTCCGCCTGCGAGATACTTTAAAAACGACCAAGTCCCAAAGATCTACCTCCTACTATACATACAGAAAATATATCCAGTATATTGACTATATTTATAAATGTGAGTATTTATGTACAGTATGTTGAACATGCATATCGGGGGTGCACGCACTTTTTCAGCATGCAATTCAAGTCAAAATGGTGTAGCTCTTTCTATAAAACATACAAGATACAGTATGTAAAAGCCAACCAGTACACTTTGCAACTACTAGACTAAATACTTGTACTAATGACTAGTGTTTCACATTCACACTTTCAAAGTTTACAGGTCATCAAAGTAGCTGATATCAAAGTGCCAATAAAGATAATCAATAGTTGCGTACATAACCTGAGTACTAGTAATATGTCAGGGGTCAAAATAGCTTCATACCTTTCCTTAGAAGACACAGTTCATGTATTCCATCCAGCTAGCATTTGCTATCAAACATTTCCCGTATCCAAGAAATGAGAATGCAAATGATGATGTAAAAGAGTCAAGGCAACATATTCAAAGGCTTTCAGCAATGGGCACATTTTCCATTTCATCAGGAAGTAATACTTTAGAAAACACTCATTTCTGTAGTGGAGTTCATGGCGCTAAGCAAAGCCATCAAACAAGTGACTTTTTTTCTACATAACTAGCCGCTACAAGTGAAAGGATAACTTGTGTAATAGATAAAAGCAATAATGATGAAAGTTGCACATCCGTGTGTCGTTTGAAAGCCACGGGGGAGCAAGAGAGAATTAGGAGGGGAGCTTAATGTCAGCTGACCGATGTCATATGTGACGTTTACGCCATCCCAAACTAAAACTTGCAATGGGCACCCCTGCCCTAGATGGACTTTTTATTGATTTGAATGTGATAATACAAGTTATTTGGTGTTTTTCTGTGCTAAAGTTGTGGTTAAATTGTAATGTATTGTACTTTATTCATCCCACAAATGAAAATGTGAATAAGTGTAAAGATGCTAAATGGCGGTGTTAGCATCATTAGAATGCTGTGTGAGCCATAAGTTATCTTTCATTTTGAAAGCAAAAGCTTTACATGCACAGCCTCGCTAGAAATAATGACTCTTTAAAAAGACATGCACCTGCGCCCGACACAACATATATATCTAGAAAATATATTTCATATCCACCCCCACACAGCCAATCTTTCTCTTCCCCTCCAACAAGTTTTACACCTCCAATTGTTAAGGCTGAGTCTCGGCGGAGACATGTCAGAGCATTTTGTAGAGTTTTAATAAGGCGGCTGCCTTATTAAAGCTAGGCGGCGGGCTAGGCGGCGGGCCGTGTCTCATTCAACCTGTTGCCACAGACACATAATGAGTTCACTCACATCAACAGCACAGATGCCAACATGTTAGCCATGATGTCATCAAAAGTGTGTGGGCGCTACAGCGCTCGGCCAAATGACCAAGCGGCTATAAATATTCTTATTATCACTCCATGCTCATCAGGGTAAAGGCTAAAGGCAATTATATATCAATTGCAAAGGTCATGTAACTCAACACCTACGGAATTACGGCACACCGGGATTGGAAAAGTCAACCTGCACGCGAGCAGCACTTCTTCATCAAGAAGTCTTTTATTTTGGAGTAGTTGCCACCCTTCTTCTTCTCTTCCTTAGTACGCCCTGCGCGGGTTGCGAAAGTTACCAATACAAATACCCTCAATATTTGTCCACACTTGTAGCGCCACAGTTAGCGCTGCGTTTCCTCAAACTACGGTTTGGCTGAGGATCACTTTTAACATGTTAACTTTGACAGCCCTAAACATTACATAACATATAACATAACATATAACATAACATAAAACATAAAACATAACATAACATAACATAACATAACATAACATAACATAAAATAACATAACATAACATATAACATAACATAAAACATAAAACATAAAACATAACATAACATAACATAACATAACATAACATAACATAAAATAACATAACATAACATATAACATAAAATAAAACATAAAACATAAAACATAACATAACATCACATATAACATATAACATAACATAACACATAACACAACACATAACACAACATAACATAACATAACATAACATAACATCACATATAACATATAATTATAACATAACATAACATAACACAACAACATAACATATTACATAACACATAAAACATAACATAACAACACAACAACATAACATATTACATAACACATAAAACATAACATAACATAACATAACATAACATAAAATCACATATAACATATAACTATAACATAACATAACATAACACAACAACATAACATATCACATAACACATAAAACATAACATAACATAACATAACACAACAACATAACATATCACATAACACATAAAACATAACATAACACAACATAACATGACATAACATCACATATAACATATAATTATAACATAACATAACATAACACAACAACATAACATATCACATAACACATAAAACATAACATAACACAACATAACATAACATAACATAACACAACAACATAACATATCACATAACACATAAAACATAACATAACATAACATAACATAACATCACATATAACATATAACTATAACATAACATAACACAACAACATAACATATCACATAACACATAAAACATAACATAACATAACATAACATAACACAACAACATAACATATCACATAACACATAAAACATAACATAACATAACATAACATAACACAACAACATAACATATCACATAACACATAAAACATAACATAACATAACATATACCGTAAAACATACCGTGTATAGATGGTGTGTAGATGGTGTGTAGATTGTGTATAGATGGTGTGTAGATGGTGTGTAGATGGTGTGTAGATGGTGTATAGATGGTGTGTAGATGGTGTGTAGATGGTGTATAGATGGTGTGTAGATAGTGTGTAGATAGAGTATAGATGGTGTGTAGATTGAGTGTAGATGGTGTGTAGATGGTGTGTAGATGGTGTGTAGATGGTGTGTAGATGGAGTGTAGATGGTGTGTAGATGGTGTGTAGATGGAGTGTAGATGGTGTGTAGATGGTGTGTAGATGGTGTGTAGATGGAGTGTAGATGGTGTGTAGATGGTGTATAGATTGTGTATAGATGGTGTGTAGATGGTGTGTAGATGGTGTGTAGATGGTGTATAGATGGTGTGTAGATGGTGTGTAGATAGAGTATAGATGGTGTGTAGATTGAGTGTAGATGGTGTGTAGATGGTGTGTAGATGGTGTGTAGATGGTGTGTAGATGGAGTGTAGATGGTGTGTAGATGGTGTGTAGATGGAGTGTAGATGGTGTGTAGATGGTGTGTAGATGGTGTGTAGATGGAGTGTAGATGGTGTGTAGATGGTGTGTAGATGGAGTGTAGATGGTGTGTAGATGGTGTGTAGATGGTGTGTAGATTGAGTGTAGATGGTGTGTAGATGGTGTGTAGATGGTGTATAGATTGTGTATAGATGGTGTGTAGATGGTGTGTAGATGGTGTGTAGATAGAGTATAGATGGTGTGTAGATTGAGTGTAGATGGTGTGTAGATGGTGTGTAGATGGAGTGTAGATGGTGTGTAGATGGTGTGTAGATTGAGTGTAGATGGTGTGTAGATGGTGTGTAGATGGTGTGTAGCTGGTGTGTAGATGGTGTGTAGATGTTGTATAGATGGTGTGTAGATGGTGTGTAGATGGTGTGTAGATAGAGTATAGATGGTGTGTAGATTGAGTGTAGATGGTGTGTAGATGGTGTGTAGATGGTGTATAGATGGTGTGTAGATGGTGTGTAGATGGTGTGTAGATGGTGTATAGATGGTGTGTAGATGGTGTGTAGATGGTGTGTAGATAGAGTATAGATGGTGTGTAGATGGTGTGTAGATGGTGTGTAGATGGTGTGTAGATGGTGTATAGATGGTGTGTAGCTGGTGTGTAGATGGTGTGTAGATGTTGTATAGATGGTGTGTAGATGGTGTGTAGATGGTGTGTAGATAGAGTATAGATGGTGTGTAGATTGAGTGTAGATGGTGTGTAGATGGTGTGTAGATGGTGTATAGATGGTGTGTAGATGGTGTGTAGATGGTGTGTAGATGGTGTATAGATGGTGTGTAGATGGTGTGTAGATGGTGTGTAGATGGTGTGTAGATAGAGTATAGATGGTGTGTAGATGGTGTGTAGATGGTGTATAGATGGTGTGTAGATGGTGTGTAGATGGTATATAGATGGTGTGTAGCTGGTGTGTAGATGGTGTGTAGATGTTGTATAGATGGTGTGTAGATGGTGTGTAGATGGTGTGTAGATAGAGTATAGATGGTGTGTAGATTGAGTGTAGATGGTGTGTAGATGGTGTGTAGATGGTGTATAGATGGTGTGTAGATGGTGTGTAGATGGTGTGTAGATGGTGTATAGATGGTGTGTAGATGGTGTGTAGATGGTGTGTAGATGGTGTGTAGATAGAGTATAGATGGTGTGTAGATGGTGTGTAGATGGTGTATAGATGGTGTGTAGATGGTGTGTAGATGGTGTATAGATGGTGTGTAGCTGGTGTGTAGATGGTGTGTAGATGTTGTATAGATGGTGTGTAGATGGTGTGTAGATGGTGTGTAGATGGTGTGTAGATAGAGTATAGATGGTGTGTAGATTGAGTGTAGATGGTGTGTAGATGGTGTGTAGATGGTGTATAGATGGTGTGTAGATAGAGTATAGATGGTGTGTAGATTGAGTGTAGATGGTGTGTAGATGGTGTGTAGATGGTGTATAGATGGTGTGTAGATGGTGTGTAGATGGTGTGTAGATGGTGTATAGATGGTGTGTAGATGGTGTGTAGATGGTGTGTAGATGGTGTGTAGATAGAGTATAGATGGTGTGTAGATGGTGTGTAGATGGTGTGTAGATGGTGTGTAGATGGTGTGTAGAGCTGCACTGGTGTCTTTAATGGAAGGTATTGGAGTTTGCAGCGGGTGATGAAGGAGTGATGCCAAGCAGTACTTTGGATCTGTGATGGATCTGACCTGTGCACTGTTATGGTTGCCATGGCTACCAAAGGCTGTTTTAGGAAGAGAATGTAGAATTGATGCTTCCATCTTGCACCCAATCAGATAGTTCAAATCAACTCCTCAACTTGTGCTGTCACTCATCATCTCGTAGATCCTAAACCACCAATCACACGTCAGATGCCTTCCAGCTGCCATCTACCAGGGTACGCTTCTTCAAGGAGTTGACATTTTCACCAAAATAGACAAGTCAGTCATTGACTTGATGGAAAAGATCATTAATAGGAAATCCTCAATGGCCAATGTGTGTGTACACGTGTGTGTGTGTACACGTGTGTATGTGTGTGTGTGTGTGTGAAGAGGGAGGGGCACAGGTTGAGTGGAGACGATCTCATCTAACGCCCATGAAAGATTTAACAGTAGAAGAAGACAATTCACTTCCCTCTTTACCTTTTATGGACATCCTGTCACTTTCACCAAACTCATCCCAGCTTTTCCACACGTCACTGCTGACACGCATCCTAAGCTACACAAACCATGATACACACTCAACACACAACACTCATACACACGAACCCTTCTACTTCGTATTCTTCATGTTCATTCCTGCTGCTTCCTACTGCAAAAACCTTTTACTGCAAATGTACATCTAAATAACACACACATACACACACACACATATACGTTTATAACACACACACGCACTCACACACACACACACGTACATATACACAACAATGCTACGCTACACGATGCAACAGGAGGTGTTTTGTAAAAGAAAAGCTATCCATTGGTGTCAGGGCTGCAGCGTGAGGGAATGTATTCCTCAGATAATCAATCAATCCATCAATGGATCAGCTCGCCTTATTGGAAGGATAACCCCCCCCAGTGGCATCCTGTGCTGATGTCAGTCCACGTTGTGATGCGTAACAACACAAGTCATGTGCTCATAAGAACGTCCACGTGTGGTTGAGGTATGGAGTCAGTGGAGCGCTGAAGGAGAAGTCATCCATCCATCAGCCGTCTGCTGTCACTTCATGCACTTTGTGCAAACGATGCAGTCAAGCATCAAACGCTGCCACAGTTTGACTTGACTTCTTCTTCTGGTAATCCCCGGGACGTCACTCTTCTTCTCCACGTGTCACCATCAGAGGGCTTAGTATGCCAGGCATCTCCAGATGGAAGCGGCCAAGCCTTTTGTAGACATTTGTAGGCTACTTGTTTATTTATTAGCGTCGGAGTCGCATTTCCTTGGAGGCCGCTGGCCAGCTGTTGCACGCCGGCTTTGTTCCACCAAGACACGGGGAATTCTTATCCCCTTAATCGCCGAGCTGTCAATCACAGCTCCGCTCTCCTTGCTACGATGACTTGCACCTTCCACTTCCTGCTGAAGACTAAAACACTCCCTCTGCTCCGTTCCGCACAACTCCTCATGATGGAAGCTCCTACACGCAAACATGATCTCATTCCATCCTCCAGAT
Organism: Dunckerocampus dactyliophorus; assembly: GCF_027744805.1. NCBI lineage: Eukaryota > Metazoa > Chordata > Actinopteri > Syngnathiformes > Syngnathidae > Dunckerocampus > Dunckerocampus dactyliophorus. The sequence goes on from NC_072826.1 coordinate 30,737,969, forward strand.
GCTCCTGACAGATGATGAAAAAACACCATCAGAAATGTTAAACGCTGTCAGTGGTTACCATGGAAACCACCTCCAAACAACACAAGCTGCCAAGATGACCCAAGCAAAACAAACAAACCATCGCAACCGGCGATCACGACCACCTGCAGCAGGAATCACAAACGACAACCTGTTCATGCACGGGTGTCCAACATGCGGCCCCGGACGCGTTTTTATTCTAAAAATATCATTGAACAAGAAAATAAACAACAGCAGCAAAAATGGAAAAATCACAAGTCGTTTGACAAGAATAAAGTCCAAATATGAAGAGAATAATAACCTCATTTTGGGAGCATAATGTTGAAATATGAATGAAAACATCATTTACAAATATCATTTTACAAGAAACTTAAAGAAATGTAGAATTGTAATTGTAATCATCACAAAACATTTTACAAGAAAAAAGTCCAAATATTAAAAGGAAAAAGTAACAAGAATAATGTCATAGTATAATGAGGAAAAATAACCTCATTTTAGTAACATCAAGTTGAAATATGAACACAATTTTAGTGATAATATTATACAAAAAAAACAATGAATAAAGTTTTGGAAAATTACGTTGGGGACACAGTGAAATATTATGGGAATGAAATCATAATATTACGAAAAGAACATTCATAAAGGTTATTTAAGAAGAAAGTTGAAATATTTGGAAAATGTAAAAAACAACAACAGTAAAAATGGAAAAATCAGAAGTCATTTTATCATTTCAGAATAAAGTTAGCAGCAGTTAATAGTAGTTTAGTAGCATAACGTTGAAATATGAATGAAAAATATGTTATTTGTAGATGTAATATTATCAAAAAACAAAGAAAACATTTACAAAGAAAGTTGAAATATTTGGAAAATGTAAACAGCAAAAATGGGAAAAAAGAGTGAAGTTGATGTTAATAATAGTATTTGTGATGCATCCTTCTTGAAATACTGTACATACAACATATGTTTACCAAATATGAAAGTGGAAAAGTTGCATGCTTTCATTTTTCACGACGTGGCCCTCGTCTCTGGAGGGGAAAAGTCTGGACACCCCTGCTTCCAGACTTGGCAAATATTCACACAGCAGTGGAATTAGCACAGAAGCTAACAGCTAGCCTAGCTTCTTCCTTTTCTGAGCTTTTAGGTGTTCTGCAGAACAGTGCTGCCTCTCACAGGCCAGGCCAGGTACTACATGAGGTGTGGTGTCTCTTTGTATCGCACTCACCAGACACCATAAACAATAACAACACACACCACACACATCACCTCTCACATCTACAACATATCTTTGTGCTTTTAGATATTCAAAATCTAATTGCTTCTCATAGAGGCCTTCACACACACAGAGCACAATCAGAGTTGCACAACACTTACATACGACTGATGGAACCATACCGGTTCACTGTCACTGTCAGTACTCACCCATTATCCAACTATGTTCTGTTATGTCTATTTCATACTCTTTATTATTTATTCTGGTTGTCACATGAAGTGGTTATGGTGACAAGAACTCGGACTACTATTTTACCACATTATTACATGACCTTACCATTTTCCCAAGTATTTTAAACTTGGAATACACATAAGTGCACTTGGAATACAGGATGTACTATGTACTATGTGCTATGTGATGTATTTCCGTGTAACTTGTATGGATGTTCAAATAAAATAAACCCTTACCTTTAGGCGGCAGAGACTCAAGATGGACGCTAGCTAATTCAGTTCTGGTCGGATTTCGATGAAGGCTGGGTCAGATCAGAAGCAGTCAGACTTACAGGATTTGCAAAGCGTTATGTCAAGCTGTTGTCTTGAAGGTTGGCTTTTTCCTTACATGGTCGAGACACTTGCTTTGACCTTGACCAGCGACTGTCACATCTATGAAATCGTGGCGCCAACCAGTCGACCATCTGTCAGACTTTGGGCCTCTTCCCAAACATTGCCTGAATCTTGAAAAAGGTGCAAGAGCCCCACTAACATCCTATGGGAGGTCTGGTTTGACCCAGTCCCAGTGACCGTTCTATACTGTATGTGTCTATGTGAGCTTTAATTAGCCTTCTGTCTCAACACGCCTAACTGATATGCTAATGTTTAGCCTCACCTTCCTGGAGCACATGCGGAGACAAATATAACGCAGAGTTATTTTTATGATGTAAATGTATTACTCTTTTGAACGCATATTGTTTAGAGAAACTGGATCTCCGACCAGAACTGGACTCACGGGACGAAGTGGGTTGGTGGGGGGGTAAGTCGCTGTTGGTGTACTACACTGCTGATGGGGATGTCATACAACTTCATGTCAAATCCCAACTACCTCTTTAAGTAAAGCGTTTGACTTGTCAAAACAACATGCGCTCAAGAGCAATGCTTCCTGCCTCCTCAAAAAAAGTCAGACCTCACAAATGGCTCTGCATTCCTTTCTCTCTTCCGTTGTATCACGCCACGCTGTCGCCTGTCCATTCTTGTGCGTGTGATGAAAATGGCTGCGACTCCTGTGGAACACATACGTAAACAAGATGGCTGCCACGCTAGCGGAATGACACCACCTCCGCCACAGACACAAGAATGGACGTGTAGTCATACGACGGAGGAGAGAAAGTAACACCACGGGATTGTGAGGTCCGATTTTTTTTCGGTATTTTTATGATGCACAGCCTCGGAAAGCGGATGAAAGCGAAACCTTTCTTCTTCTATGGTTTGCTTCCGTGCGCGTGTTTGTTCGCTACGTCCTTTTCATTCAGTGATCTGTTCCCGTCCGGGTGCAACTGTTTATTAATCCCGCACAGCGTGGACGCAACTTTTTTTCAACCTGCCAAAAATATCATTCGGGTGTGGACGAGTTTGTGGAAGTTAGTTGGATCACAACTTATGCAGGCTGGCACCCACCATGATGGTTCACTTTTCCCGCAGGAAGACATTTGCTCACCCAGATGCACCCTATCATGTCCTTGAAATAATTCCGGGTCATGGCTTGGTCACTTTGTGTAGAATATTCTATCACAGGGTCAAACACTCACAGGTCAAACACAGGTTACGTAACTGTTTTTTAAAACCTTGGATCTTGCAGCAACCCCTCAGATTAGAGCTGTCCTATCTAGTGGTTGAGCATGAAGGGATGAAGCCCGCTTGGATGAGGGTAAGACAACCTGAACAGTCCACAGTTCATGCAAAGCCGCAGACCTCTGAGGCAAACAGAACCAGTTTGACGCCCCTGAACAAAATCCACCTCAAATAAAGGAAAACAACTCCCCCTTTGACAGAGAGGGAAGCGTCGCCTAGTGGCGTTTTATAAGTACTGCTGGAGTACGCTAACGTATGCTTTCTAACAAAAATTGTAACCCTAAAAAATGGCAAAGACTGGGCGGAGTCTGGCCAGAGGTTTTTTTCCACTTGATTGACGTAAGATGACGTACTCACCTGCCCGTTCTTCTTGAGGTCGGCCCACATGCTGGTGCCGTCCCCTCCCCTCATGAGGACGTGGTAGGTGAAGTAGTAGATGCCAGGCAGGGGGCAGGTGAACTTGCCCGTGCTGGGCTCATAGTAGTTCCCCACGTTGGTCACCACGTCATCAAACTTCAGCACTTCGCTGCCTTCGTGTTGCTTCCGCAGGCCAGCGTAGAAGGCGATCTTGGGCGTGTACAAGGAGGGGCCGTACCCGCCGGGTCCGGGACCCGGGGGACCGGGCGGACCGGGCTTCCCCGGCTCTCCAGGGGGGCCCTTAGGACCCGGGGGACCAGGGAGTCCCGGGCTTCCTCTGAAACCCTGTTTGCCCCGACGGTTGGCCAAGTCTGGGGGCTGAGGGGAGGCGCCCGTCAGCTCTCCTTGAGGGGGGGTGAAAGTGTCGCACACCATCTTGCAACTCCCCAGCATCTCGTAATGCGTGCCCCCTCCCCCGGACCCACCTCCTTTGGTGGAGTGCACCAACAGGGGGATGGCCACCAGAAGGACCAGGACCATGGCCACGCCCACTCCAGCTCCGATCACGCGCTTCTTGCGGCTTAGCCGGGAGGCGGCCAGCGTGAGGAAGTCCTCCTCCCCCTTGGCTGGGATGGTTGTGCCGGCCAGGCTGAAGTCTGGGTGGAACGTCACCACAGGAATGCTGGGATACGTGGGAGGACCACGTACGGGTTTGCTGGTGTCCGCACACCGAACTCTTTCCACCTTCCGCTTTCCTACACGATATGTGATATCTGAGCAGCGACACCTAGAAAGGGACAAGAGACTTCCTGACTCCGTGTTTTGTTTTCAGCTGTCAGGTGGGGTCTACAGTGTTCCCACTGGAGTTCATCTCACCACCACATTCACAAGATGGCGCTCACTTGCCTGTCCAGCAGTCAGACAGATACCTGCTCCTTTATTCCTCGCCAAGCCTTCTCTAGCTTAGTTTGGACGGGCTCGCGCTCGCGTCGGATCCGTCTCGGCACTTTTCCATTCAGTCGCTCACGCCTCACAAACGGAAGATCTTTGCTTTAAAGCCGTTGGAGACGTCACAGCACAATCTGGAAGTGTGGTAAGGGTTCAAGATCACACTCAATTCTATGATTATTATTCCATCCTACCCCCCACTCATAAATACAATATCAATAAAATGTTTCACAATGAAAATGATATCAATATATCATCACTGAAGAAGTAAATAGATGCAGGACGGTATCATTGTCTGCAGTAACTTCAATTCAAGAATTCATCACAGTAATAATAATTACTCATATTATTAAAACAACAACAATCATTCATAATAACAGTCATAATTATTTCATGTAGTGATTTTAATGTCATAATAAATGATGAGAAATAAGAATTCAATGATGAAATCATGAGCGTGTGATCATGGATGAAAAGCCAATACATGATCTGTATCATTTCTGATGATAAGTGATTGATAAGTGATTGATTGGAGAGGTCATTCCCTGACAATGACTTGGATGTGAGGTCAAAGAAGTCAATCATATTGAATAGGAACAGATACTCACTGAGTTCTGTCCTGGGTCGGCGTGGTCATGGTGCAGACGGAGACGTGAGGAATCAAAAGTCTTTCCCCAAACTCATCCGCTTCCAAACTTAGACGTCAAAGTCAAACTAGAATCTTCCGCTCCAGGACTCCAGCAGCACGCTTGCAAAAAGAACAAGAACAAAAGGAAGAGAAGGCATGAAGGCTGGAGTAAAAAAGTGCCACTAAACGGCACGGCTTTTATTCTGGCGAGTGTTGAAGAGACTTCCGCAGCAGAGCGAGGTGGCGAGCAGAGCAACAGTTTCCTCACTTGTTGTCTTTTACGCGCTGCTCCTCTCTCCTCCTCCTCAGCATCCCGCTTCTCCTCCCGCCCTCCCTCCCTCCCTCCTTCCTCCTCATGCTCATCCTCCTCCTCACACACACATTTGACCTTTTCACAAATCAAAAGCACGGCTTGCATCAACTTTCATTACACATTCCAAATATATTGACAAAACAAAAATAGGCATATTGTTGGAATGTGTCATGTCATGAAATGATGCAATATTCCCCTTCGTTTGACATCATCTCCCACATGTCAGCAGCATCACAGCAGATCATAGCAATTCAACATACTCTTCAAATACGCCCCCTGGTGGAGGAGGGTCGTGCAGCATGCATTCTTACATCCTAGCAACCTGATTGGACATTCTACCTGAACATGTGGCCCACTTTGGTCCAATACAAAAGCATGGATTTCCAAAATGTACTCCCCAATACCTCACTTGGAGTATTTGGACATTTGACATATACTGCAGTGTTGTTATTACATCATATCTTCTCATGGCACAGATCAAACTTGGATATACTTTAGAGTAGTCAGTGTACAGCTTGTATAGCAGTACAGGCGTCCCTCCTTTATGGCGGTTCATTGGCTCCAGACCGCACCGTGATAAATGAATGTCCACGAGATACAGTAGGACTCAATGGTAATAAATGGAATAGAGCATAGAAAAGCTGTTTAGGACTTTCTAAATACACTTTTTAACATGATTAGAGCCCTTTAGACATCAAATAACATCCCTATAGTCACCTTTACACTCCTATTACCCAATATAGTAGACATAGTAAGAGAAAATAAGACAGATAAGACATAGAAAACCTGTTTACCACCTTCTAAATACACTTTTTAACATTATTAGAGCCCTCTAGACATGAAATAACACCCCTATAGTCACCTTTACACTCCTACTACCCAATATAGTAGACATTAATGACCTTCTAAATGTGTTTTTAACATTATCAGAGCCCTCTAGACATGAAATAACACCCCTATAGTCACCTTTACACTCCTATTATTCTTTGTTTACAACGCATTGCACAATTCTTATGCTACAGGGACTCAAGAGGGCTACTAGCTAACAAGCTAGCGAGCTAGCGAGATTTTGAGAATAAGGTCAATTTACAAGAGTAAAGTTAAAGTTAAGAGAATAACGTATTCTGGTGTCATACATGTCCGAGGGAGAACAGACCACAGATCTTCAGGAAGAAAGGAAACTTTCCTCTTGCTCTTTTATTTATAACGTGGCAGCAAAACAGAGCAGTTGAGCATTTAGCGTTTAGATTAATTAGCATGTCTACCCTTCTCACTCCACATGCCCAAGGCCAAAGGTCACATACAGTAAGTCCCACCTATGAAAAGCAGGGACTTATGTGACCTTTGGTAATATTACGGCTTTTTTTCCTCCTAAAGTTATGACTTTTTTTTCCTCATAAAAGGTAGAACTTTATTCTCATAAATTTACAACTTTATTCTCAAAATGTCAAATTTTTTTTGTCAGTGTGGCGCTCATACGCCGTTGTAGCTAACTAGCTATCCTCAAATTTATTTCTTCTAAACTTCAGAAGCCAAAAACCCTAACCCTAACCCACTTGCACACAGGATGGTTAGCGTACAATCATGTCACGTCATTAATACACTGTGTGACTCCAGCTGTGTTCTTCATGTGTTTTCCTTGTTAGCATCCTATTAGCTTGCTAAACAAAATGCAGAAGCCATCTACGTAGACCATTTATGATGTCGTCAAAACGCCTTTTTATACTTTTTTGTGCATAAAACACGTGTAAATGCATGGACGTGATGAATGGAAGGGATAAATGCACATGATCGTTGATGTGAGAGCTCCCAAAGACACCTTGTGGCAGCGAGACGCCACACAGACGCCGCTTTCCTATTTTGTCATTGCTTCAATTCAGTTGTGTTTTTCACCTTCTTTATCCACTTGAAACTTTCTGCGGCTCCATTTTGGGTTACTGGAGGTGAGAAACACTATTGAATGTATAGAATAGACCCTGGGGGATATAAAAATCACATTTTGCAGCTGGAACTAACCCCCGGTCTGCACTTTGGACACCCCTGATAGGCTATATTTAGCAGGACCGTGCTGCCTGAACTACAGACCTTCCAACTGGAGAGAAGAGTGGCTGGGGATGCATATCCAAGCGTGGTCTCATAAACGTAAAAAAAAGTGGCCAAATGAATGCAGACTCAAGCACCTGCTACACGCGCTTGCAGTGATATTCGTTTAGCAAGTAGCGTTTTGTCTTTTTACCAACAGCAGTGCTTTTCTACGCCACTCTCCAAACAAAATAACAATCAAGCCAAAAGGCACAAAAAGTGTATGTTTCAAGGAGCGCTAATGTAGCCATGTAGCACCTGTGATGAGTAATGTACCCAATACCCAACCCCACCAGTGGGGGTGTGTTTGTGTTGCTATCACACCTCATTGCACCCCAAACATGGACCACTCTTCATGCCCAACACCACCACTATTGCCCCCACCAGCAACACCGTCCCCTTGCCACCCCTCGATTTGACTTGATGTTAAGCATGGAGACATGAATGAATGAATGAATGAATGAATGAATGAATGAATGAATGAATGAATGAGTGAGTGATGTAAATATAAGATGATGTCGTGTTGTCAGACAGCTAAGGTGATCCCGTGAAGGCGGCAGACTGTCATGGTAACGCGGATCAGTGAGAGTGGCAGCATTTAGTCCTCCAAGGTAAAAGTCTACTTGTCTACATGTGGTGTGGCGTCAGTCATTTATTCATCTCCCAACTTTAGCGAGCAGTAGCAGATATTGAATATGGATCAATAGATCACTCCCCAGGATGTGTGCTGTCAGTCGGCAGCGCCCGCAGGCGACGTCTCCGCTCCCATTTGCATTTGAAGACGCTCGTGGCCTGAAAGTGTTTGTAGAAAAGAATCAGCATGAGTGCGTAAATGCTGGACTTGTTAGTGCTTGTACGGCGGAGCGTCTCCTTTATGGCCTGCGTGTGACGTGCATACATATACGCACGCGCACATCATTTACTGGTGACTCTGACACAATGGTGACATACACGCTGCCTCCCTGAATTTCAATGATTACTGCCAAGGAGGGGAGACAATTTACAGAGAATGAGCTTTTTAGGGCCCTATGAAATATTAAGGAGGCTGATGAATATACAAGATCATACACCACTACTCTACGTCATTCATTCATGTCTGCTAATGTTTACAGGACATTTGGAATGAAATTCCACCAAATCGGATGCCTTGACTTTTCTGACCTTCAAGCTGTGCCCCGTGAAGAAGACGGATGGAGGATTTCTTTCTATCAAGGGGATGAAATGGTTGCAGGCTTTAGTCCCACCGGGGACATCGCTCTTCATTCACACGTGTTAAAACACAAACCTCACCCTCAGTATCATTGCTGTCACATCAAGGAAATACTTGTATTCCACTTGACTTTTACGAGTGTTACTGGGGGGGGGCAATACTGTACGTTGTGGTACCAGGCCGACATAAAGTAATTCCAACATAAAGTAATTTAGGACGCTTCATTGGTTGCACACCTGACGGTGATGAGTGCATTCCTGCCAAGCACGATTCCTTATTTACAAACACTGACTAGTTAGAGCATAGAAAACCTGTTTACCACCTTCTAAATACACTTTTAACATAATTGGAGCCCTCTAGACATGAAATAACACCCCTCTAGTCACCTTTACTCTCCTATTACCCAATATATGTATTACTTTGTATACATAGTATGTATATGTTTGTACATACAGGTAGTATGTATTATTTTGTACATAGTACGTATATGTTTGTACATAGTACGTATATGTTTGGACATACAGGTAGTATGTATTACTTTGTACATAGTACATATATGTTTGTACATAGTACGTATATGTTTGGACATACAGGTAGTATGTATTACTTTATACATAGTACATATATGTTTGTACATAGTACGTATATGTTTGGACATACAGGTAGTATGTATTATTTTGTACATAGTACGTATATGTTTGTACATAGTACGTATATGTTTGGACATACAGGTAGTATGTATTACTTTGTACATGATACGTATATGTTTGTACATAGTACATATATGTTTGTACTGTACATACAGGTAGTATGTATTACTTTGTACATAGTACGTATATGTTTGTACATAGTATGTATATGTTTGTACATACTGTAGTATCTATTACTTTGTACATAGCATGTATATGTTTGTACATAGTATGTATATATTTGTACATACTGTAGTATCTATTACTTTGTACATAGCATGTATATGTTTGTACATACAGGTAGTATGTATTACTTTGTACATGATACATATATGTTTGTACATAGTACGTATATGTTTGTACATACAGGTAGTATGTATTATTTTGTACATAGTACGTATATGTTTGTACATAGTACGTATATGTTTGGACATACAGGTAGTATGTATTACTTTGTACATGATACGTATATGTTTGTACATAGTACATATATGTTTGTACTGTACATACAGGTAGTATGTATTACTTTGTACATAGTACGTATATGTTTGTACATAGTATGTATATGTTTGTACATACTGTAGTATCTATTACTTTGTACATAGCATGTATATGTTTGTACATAGTATGTATATATTTGTACATACTGTAGTATCTATTACTTTGTACATAGAATGTATATGTTTGTACATACAGGTAGTATGTATTACTTTGTACATAGTACGTATATGTTTGTACATAGTATGTATATATTTGTACATACTGTAGTATCTATTACTTTGTACATAGAATGTATATGTTTGTACATAGTATGTATATGTTTGTACATACAGGTAGTATGTATTACTTTCTACATAGTACATATATGTTTGTACATAGTACGTATATGTTTGTACATAGTACATATATACAGTATGTGTACATAGTACATATATATTTGTACATAGTAAGTATATGTTTGTACATACAGGTAGTATGTATTACTTTGTACATAGTACGTACAGTATATGTTTGTACATAGTAAGTATATGTTTGTACATACAGGTAGTATGTATTACTTTATACATAGTACATATATGTTTGTACATAGTACGTATATGTTTGTACATAATACGTATATGTTTGTACATAGTACATATATATGTGTACATAGTACATATATAGTTGTACATAGTACGTATATGTTTGTACATACAGGTAGTATGTATTACTTTGTACATAGTACGTATATGTTTGCACATAGTACGTATATGTTTGTACATAGTACATATATATGTGTACATAGTACATATATGTTTGTACATAGTACGTATATGTGTGTACATACAGGTAGTATGTATTACTTTATACATAGTACATATATGTTTGTACATAGTACGTATATGTTTGTACATACAGGTAGTATGTATTACTTTATACATAGTACATATATGTTTGTACATAGTAAGTATATGTTTGTACATACAGGTAGTATGTATTACTTTATACATAGTACATATATGTTTGTACATAGTAAGTATATGTTTGTACATACAGGTAGTATGTATTACTTTGTACATAGTACGTACAGTATATGTTTGTACATAGTAAGTATATGTTTGTACATACAGGTAGTATGTATTACTTTATACATAGTACATATATGTTTGTACATAGTACGTATATGTTTGTACATAATACGTATATGTTTGTACATAGTACATATATATGTGTACATAGTACATATATTTGTACATAGTACGTATATGTTTGTACATACAGGTAGTATGTATTACTTTGTACATAGTACGTATATGTTTGTACATAGTACGTATATGTTTGTACATAGTACGTATATGTTTGTACATACAGGTAGTATGTATTACTTTGTACATAGTACGTATATGTTTGTACATAGTACGTATATGTTTGTACATACAGGTAGTATGTATTACTTTGTACATAGTACATATATGTTTGTACATAGTACGTATATGTTTGTACATACAGGTAGTATGTATTACTTTATACATAGTACATATATGTTTGTACATAGTACGTATATGTTTGTACATAATACGTATATGTTTGTACATAGTACATATATATGTGTACATAGTACATATATATTTGTACATAGTACGTATATGTTTGTACATACAGGTAGTATGTATTACTTTGTACATAGTACGTATATGTTTGTACATAGTACGTATATGTTTGTACATACAGGTAGTATGTATTACTTTGTACATAGTACGTATATGTTTGTACATAGTACGTATATGTTTGTACATACAGGAAGTATATATTACTTTATACATAGTACATATATGTTTGTACATAGTACGTATATGTTTGTACATAATACGTATATGTTTGTACATAGTACATATATATGTGTACATAGTACATATATATTTGTACATAGTACGTATATGTTTGTACATACAGGTAGTATGTATTACTTTGTACATAGTACATATATGTTTGTACATAGTACGTATATGTTTGTACATACAGGTAGTATGTATTACTTTGTACATAGTACATATATGTTTGTACATAGTACGTATATGTTTGTACATACAGGTAGTATGTATTATTTTGTACATAGTACGTATATGTTTGTACATAGTACGTATATGTTTGTACATACAGGTAGTATGTATTACTTTGTACATAGTACGTATATGTTTGTACATAGTATGTATATGTTTGTACATACTGTAGTATCTATTACTTTGTACATAGCATGTATATGTTTGTACATACAGGTAGTATGTATTACTTTGTACATGATACATATATGTTTGTACATAGTACGTATATGTTTGTACATAAAGGTAGTATGTATTATTTTGTACATAGTACGTATATGTTTGTACATAGTACGTATATGTTTGGACATACAGGTAGTATGTATTACTTTGTACATGATACGTATATGTTTGTACATAGTACATATATGTTTGTACTGTACATACAGGTAGTATGTATTACTTTGTACATAGTACGTATATGTTTGTACATAGTATGTATATGTTTGTACATACTGTAGTATCTATTACTTTGTACATAGCATGTATATGTTTGTACATACAGGTAGTATGTATTACTTTGTACATGATACATATATGTTTGTACATAGTACGTATATGTTTGTACATACAGGTAGTATGTATTATTTTGTACATAGTACGTATATGTTTGTACATAGTACGTATATGTTTGGACATACAGGTAGTATGTATTACTTTGTACATGATACGTATATGTTTGTACATAGTACATATATGTTTGTACTGTACATACAGGTAGTATGTATTACTTTGTACATAGTACGTATATGTTTGTACATAGTATGTATATGTTTGTACATACTGTAGTATCTATTACTTTGTACATAGCATGTATATGTTTGTACATAGTATGTATATATTTGTACATACTGTAGTATCTATTACTTTGTACATAGAATGTATATGTTTGTACATACAGGTAGTATGTATTACTTTGTACATAGTACGTATATGTTTGTACATAGTATGTATATATTTGTACATACTGTAGTATCTATTACTTTGTACATAGAATGTATATGTTTGTACATAGTATGTATATGTTTGTACATACAGGTAGTATGTATTACTTTCTACATAGTACATATATGTTTGTACATAGTACGTATATGTTTGTACATAATACGTATATGTTTGTACATAGTACATATATATGTGTACATAGTACATATATATTTGTACATAGTACGTATATGTTTGTACATACAGGTAGTATGTATTACTTTGTACATAGTACGTACAGTATATGTTTGTACATAGTAAGTATATGTTTGTACATACAGGTAGTATGTATTACTTTATACATAGTACATATATGTTTGTACATAGTACGTATATGTTTGTACATAATACGTATATGTTTGTACATAGTACATATATATGTGTACATAGTACATATATATTTGTACATAGTACGTATATGTTTGTACATACAGGTAGTATGTATTACTTTGTACATAGTACGTATATGTTTGTACATAGTACGTATATGTTTGTACATAGTACGTATATGTTTGTACATACAGGTAGTATGTATTACTTTGTACATAGTACGTATATGTTTGCACATAGTACGTATATGTTTGTACATAGTACATATATATGTGTACATAGTACATATATGTTTGTACATAGTACGTATATGTGTGTACATACAGGTAGTATGTATTACTTTGTACATAGTACGTATATGTTTGTACATAGTACGTATATGTTTGTACATACAGGTAGTATGTATTACTTTGTACATAGTACATATATGTTTGTACATAGTACGTATATGTTTGTACATACAGGTAGTATGTATTACTTTATACATAGTACATATATGTTTGTACATAGTACGTATATGTTTGTACATACAGGTAGTATGTATTACTTTATACATAGTACATATATGTTTGTACATAGTAAGTATATGTTTGTACATACAGGTAGTATGTATTACTTTGTACATAGTACGTACAGTATATGTTTGTACATAGTAAGTATATGTTTGTACATACAGGTAGTATGTATTACTTTATACATAGTACATATATGTTTGTACATAGTACGTATATGTTTGTACATAATACGTATATGTTTGTACATAGTACATATATATGTGTACATAGTACATATATATTTGTACATAGTACGTATATGTTTGTACATACAGGTAGTATGTATTACTTTGTACATAGTACGTATATGTTTGTACATAGTACGTATATGTTTGTACATAGTACGTATATGTTTGTACATACAGGTAGTATGTATTACTTTGTACATAGTACGTATATGTTTGTACATAGTACGTATATGTTTGTACATACAGGTAGTATGTATTACTTTGTACATAGTACATATATGTTTGTACATAGTACGTATATGTTTGTACATACAGGTAGTATGTATTACTTTATACATAGTACATATATGTTTGTACATAGTACGTATATGTTTGTACATAATACGTATATGTTTGTACATAGTACATATATATGTGTACATAGTACATATATATTTGTACATAGTACGTATATGTTTGTACATACAGGTAGTATGTATTACTTTGTACATAGTACGTATATGTTTGTACATAGTACGTATATGTTTGTACATACAGGTAGTATGTATTACTTTGTACATAGTACGTATATGTTTGTACATAGTACGTATATGTTTGTACATACAGGAAGTATGTATTACTTTATACATAGTACATATATGTTTGTACATAGTACGTATATGTTTGTACATAATACGTATATGTTTGTACATAGTACATATATATGTGTACATAGTACATATATATTTGTACATAGTACGTATATGTTTGTACATACAGGTAGTATGTATTACTTTGTACATAGTACATATATGTTTGTACATAGTACGTATATGTTTGTACATACAGGTAGTATGTATTACTTTGTACATAGTACATATATGTTTGTACATAGTACGTATATGTTTGTACATACAGGTAGTATGTATTATTTTGTACATAGTACGTATATGTTTGTACATAGTACGTATATGTTTGTACATACAGGTAGTATGTATTACTTTGTGTACGCAAATCTTCTACTCGTGAAGCTTCTGCACACAAAGATGTGAGGATTGGTGAAAACATGCTCCCCTTCTGCGCTGCCTGTCATTTTTTTTACACCACATGGTGGTGCTGTTTTTAAACCTCATAAATCAGATTGACTTGAAATTTCTCACACAACTCAATGCACTGTATAAAACACTGTCCGCTTTGACAAGCCAGAGATGCGTTTGCATGGGTATCAGCCTCCTGGATGCTAAGAATCACACATAAATCCTTAGATGGATGGATTGTAGAGACATGCACCGGGTATCGCAAGACTAGCAACCGCTTGGCAGTCCGTCTGTTAAACAACGAGAGAGGCTGGGCTGCCGACCAAAGGATTGTCATACGTGCTCCGTAGCTTAGCGTGACTGAAGACCACAATGGATGGAAATAGCATTAGCAGCGCTAGCATTAGCAGCACGCTAGCTAGTCACCGGGAAAGATTTTCATCACATCAGCAAAACATACGTACATTATAGCCATCTCATTGATCTTATTTACGATGTATGGTGGACAACTAAGACAGGAAGAACATCACATGAAATGAATACACAGCCACCATCCACCAGTACCAGCCTGGACTTTGTTTTTCAGAGAATAAATATGCACCTTAGTGCTCAATAAGGTCATCAGGTCTTACCTTTATGCATTCCCACATAGTACCAGCATTTGGGAGCAAATATGAGGTGAAGGAAAAAGGCTAAAAATACAGTATAGTAGTCAAAGTTACATGCTGCGTTCAAGGACAGTCCAACTAAGTGGGACAAGTTGCTGCTCGCATTAAACATGCAAAAACTGTGGGATTTCTAACTGTATATTATTTTTGAATAAATACATTCGAAATTGATATGCATTGATATCAAATTTGATGTAGTTATATACAAAGTATTTAATTTTTTAAAGTGGGGGATGTGATGTGCTCTTTTACACATTTGAAAATACTGTAAGAATGACACTTTAATATATTTGACTTCTTTATGTTAGAATGGAAGATTCATGTCTACATCAGCAAATATAACCGTTGAATGGTATCGTTTCTACGCTGTATCCAATTGTTCTGTTTTTAAAACCTACTCTATGCATCTCCACACATGTATCTAAGAACGAAGACATGCACATCGCTAGGAAGCACACAATCTATTTCTGTCATGTTTAGGAAGTTTGGTCCACACCTTAAGGGGGCGGGGCTACTCGTTGTCCACAAGTCGTTAAGTCATTTGTCTGGTGATGAGGATATCTGTGTTATTATTATTATTATTATTATTATTATTATTATTATTATTATTATTATTATTATTATTATTATTCCATGTATGCTGGCATGCATTCTGAGCACACGGCATACAGCAGGAGGGCAGGGAATGATCAAAAGGTCAAAGGCCAGGTGAGCCATTACATATAGCACAAATGACTCTCAACTCCTTTAGTGGATTCAATGCTATTTGAATAAGACTCAATTCATTTTGAACCCTAAAAGCGAGTCAGTTGTAACATTTCAGTGCACAGTGAAGAACAGCTAGTACTACTACAGCTAGTACTACTACGGGTTCTACTGCATAACACGTTTATGTGGATCTGTAGCCAAGCTTTCAACATTTGGAAACCTTTTTATTCCAGTGGAGGAAGAAGAAGACACTTCCTGTACATTTCCCACCAGTCAAGTCAATAATGATGGCAGCATATTGTTGAGTGTAAAAGTCATGATCTCATGTAAACCTCATTGGAAGAAGAGGAAATGAAACACATCCATGTGGTATTGGTGTATTGAGCATGAGCTTGGGTGTGATTCATCGGACATACCTGTAAGGGTCGTATCCCTGCACCCCGGGGCAGCCACTTGCCATATCTGCCATGATGGGTGCCACACGTCATTTGTCTCATGACTGTTTCACAGAACTAAAAAGGAATGAATCATATTGATAGTCATAAGTATCATCATAAGGAAACATCTTCAGAAGATCCAGTCAGAGAGGATTCCTTGGGACAGAAAGGTGTTGTGTTACGGAAGTAAGGAAAATGCTACAAACACACACAGGCCACATTAAAGGAAAAGTGCACTTTTTGTGGAATGTTGCCCATCGTCCAGTATCCTTATGTGACACATGAACACACGTCTTTCTCTTTTCTGTGCATTCTAAAGATAGAAAAACAGATAAAAGAGGCAGCTAAGAATGCAAGTAATGGGACACACCTAAAAAAAAACTGCTACAAGCGCCAACAAGGCTCCATTTCCATCATGTGAGCAGCACATGAAGCACATTGTTATTATTATTCTTATTAACATGGTTATGCCCAAGAACTACCTTACTGGCGTAGTGACACCTCGCAACACCACGGCAGCTAGCTGCTAGCTGGCTAGAGACTAGCATCACACTAGCGAAAGGTAACGCTACATATTGGAGCTGCCGCCACTGCTGCTGTGTTTTTGTTTTTGATGCTAGGTGTAGCGTTCCTTTCTATGTTGCTATGTGAAATCAATGCACCCAGGAAGGAAGTTCCCAAAATAGCAAAAGTATGACATGTTATCATGAATGTACCTCACAGCATGGATAGAAAACCACTAAACCTTGTTGGAGCTTTTGGGAATAGGTGTGTCCCATTACGTGCACTAATGACCTGTCTTTCTACCTTTAGAAGGCACAGAAAAGAGAAAGACGTGCGTTCATGTCTCACATAAGGATTGTGGATGGTGGGCAACATTCCAAAAAAAGTGGACTTTTCCTTGACGCAGCAGTGGAAAGGGCTCAGGCTGACCTGCAATATCACAGGTCACAGAGCAAACATGGAGGAGCGAGCGTGTGCCTGCTAGGATAATAGAAATGTTGGGGTCACAGAACTCCTATTGACTTTGGACGCTACAACTAGCTAACTAGTCTATGCAGTCCTGTGCCAGCAGACGCATGCCTGCATTGTGAAGATCATAAGAGAATATAAGACATAAATAAGACTCATGCTTGTGTGTGTTGCTGTAAATGTGTTGTGGTGCTTGAGGAGCGGGGGGGGGCAGACAGGAAGTGATGTCAGGGTACGGATGGAACAGTGTCCTATGTTAAAAGCCTTACAAGTCTGGTGCTTGTGTGTCACCCACAGTGGCCAGTGTACAATACTACATATCACAACCATGGATTTGACTTCATTTAGACATTTTATATGTGTAAAATGTTCTTAAATATGCAGATTTTTTTGTAATAATAATAATAGTTTTTTCAAAGAGTAATGGAGTGAAATTGGCAAGGGAGGGGTGTATTCACGTACTGGTGTGGAGCATGGATGCTGCTTTTTCATGAGGTCACACCAATATCAGTATCGGCAGAAAAACAACATACTGATATCATCCAAGATGTCCTTCTTAGGCCAATATTGGCTGATTTTTGGTGTTTGATTAGTAAAATAAATGTGTTGTACTCGATCTGTATTGAACTCATACCAATACCAAATACCAATGGCCTGTTTATACCTCTTTACCTTTTCTGTGTGCGAGAGGCAAAAAGGGGTGATGATGCAACTGCACACTAATAGATGTCACTTTTAGAGCAGTTTTAAGCCATACAAAAAACACACCCGAAAGCAGGGAGGAAGTGGAAGAGCGTGGAGGAGTGTAGCGTGCAGAAGGGTACGCATTGTAGGGACATTTTAACATGCACACACACACACACACACACACACACACACAGTTAGTTCCAAATGTTAAAATTGTAAATAGTTGATGGTGTTCTATTTGTAAATACATTCTTATTTTCACGTTGTTTATGTTGGTATAGTTGTTTAGATATTTCAGCTGTCACAAAAGCAAAGTGAAAGTTATGCTTGAAATGTATCTTTTCACAAAAAGCTGCTTTTTTAGTCAGGAGCTGATATTTTCCTGAAACGTATCTACTGCTGATTACTAAAGAACGCAAAAAGGTAGAAACAACTTTTTTTCCTGATGAAAGACAGCAGTCTAATGTTTCTTTTGGTCGGTTCCATGTTTATACAGCAACACAACACAATATTCTGTGGGCCTTAAAAGATCACTCAAAATGCTCTAAAATGGACGTGACTGAAGGGGTCCTCTTTTGAAAATGACTGGGATTGAATGAGTGTTCTTTTACTGGTTTTATATGATGATAGTGTGTTCTTTTATTGGTTTTATATGATGATAGTGTGTTCTTTTACTGGTTTTACATGATGATAGTGTGTTCTTTTATTGGTTTTATATGATGATAGTGTGTTCTTTTACTGGTTTTATATGATGATAGTGTGTTCTTTTATTGGTTTTATATGATGATAGTGTTCTTTTATTGGTTTTATATGATGATAGTGTGTTCTTTTACTGGTTTTATATGATGATAGTGTGTTCTTTTATTGGTTTTATATGATGATAGTGTGTTCTTTTATTGGTTTTACACGATGATAGTGTGTTCTTTTACTGGTTTTATATGATGATAGTGTGTTCTTTTATTGGTTTTATATGATGATAGTGTGTTCTTTTATTGGTTTTATATGATGATAGTGTGTTCTTTTACTGGTTTTACATGATGATAGTGTGTTCTTTTATTGGTTTTATATGATGATAGTGTGTTCTTTTACTGGTTTTATATGATGATAGTGTGTTCTTTTATTGGTTTTATATGATGATAGTGTTCTTTTATTGGTTTTATATGATGATAGTGTGTTCTTTTACTGGTTTTATATGATGATAGTGTGTTCTTTTACTGGTTTTATATGATGATAGTGTGTTCTTTTACTGGTTTTACATGATGATAGTGTGTTCTTTTACTGGTTTTATATGATGATAGTGTGTTCTTTTACTGGTTTTATATGATGATAGTGTGTTCTTTTATTGGTTTTATATGATGATAGTGTGTTCTTTTATTGGTTTTACATGATGATAGTGTGTTCTTTTACTGGTTTTATATGATGATAGTGTGTTCTTTTACTGGTTTTATATGATGATAGTGTGTTCTTTTATTGGTTTTATATGATGATAGTGTGTTCTTTTACTGGTTTTACATGATGATAGTGTGTTCTTTTACTGGTTTTATATGATGATAGTGTGTTCTTTTATTGGTTTTATATGATGATAGTGTTCTTTTACTGGTTTTATATGATGATAGTGTGTTCTTTTACTGGTTTTACATGATGATAGTGTGTTCTTTTACTGGTTTTACATGATGATAGTGTGTTCTTTAATAGGTTTTATATGATGATAGTGTGTTCTTTTACTGGTTTTATATGATGATAGTGTGTTCTTTTATTGGTTTTATATGATGATAGTGTGTTCTTTTACTGGTTTTATATGATGATAGTGTGTTCTTTTATTGGTTTTATATGATGATAGTGTGTTCTTTTACTGGTTTTATATGATGATAGTGTGTTCTTCTTTTACTGGTTTTACATGATGATAGTGTGTTCTTTTACTGGTTTTATATGATGATAGTGTGTTCTTTTACTGGTTTTATATGATGATAGTGTGTTCTTTTACTGGTTTTATATGATGATAGTGTGTTCTTCTTTTACTGGTTTTATATGATGATAGTGTGTTCTTTTATTGGTTTTATATGATGATAGTGTGTTCTTTTACTGGTTTTATATGATGATAGTGTGTTCTTTTACTGGTTTTACATGATGATAGTGTGCTCTTTTACTGGTTTTATATGATGATAGTGTGTTCTTCTTTTACTGGTTTTACACGATGATAGTGTGTTCTTTTACTGGTTTTATAAGATGATAGTGTGTTCTTTTACTGGTTTTATATGATGATAGTGTTCTTTTATTGGTTTTATATGATGATAGTGTTCTTTTATTGGTTTTATAAGATGATAGTGTGTTCTTCTTTTACTGGTTTTACACGATGATAGTGTGTTCTTTTACTGGTTTTATAAGATGATAGTGTGTTCTTTTACTGGTTTTATATGATGATAGTGTTCTTTTATTGGTTTTATATGATGATAGTGTGCTCTTTTACTGGTTTTATATGATGATAGTGTTCTTTTATTGGTTTTATAAGATGATAGTGTGTTCTTTTACTGGTTTTATATGATGATAGTGTGTTCTTTTACTGGTTTTATAAGATGATAGTGTGTTCTTTTACTGGTTTTATAAGATGATAGTGTGTTCTTTTACTGGTTTTATATGATGATAGTGTTCTTTTATTGGTTTTATATGATGATAGTGTGCTCTTTTACTGGTTTTATATGATGATAGTGTTCTTTTATTGGTTTTATATGATGATAGTGTGTTCTTTTACTGGTTTTACATGATGATAGTGTGTTCTTTTACTGGTTTTATAAGATGATAGTGTGTTCTTTTACTGGTTTTATAAGATGATAGTGTGTTCTTTTACTGGTTTTATAAGATGATAGTGTGTTCTTTTACTGGTTTTATATGATGATAGTGTGTTCTTTTACTGGTTTTATAAGATGATAGTGTGTTCTTTTACTGGTTTTACACGATGATAGTGTGTTCTTTTACTGGTTTTACATGATGATAGTGTGTTCTTTTACTGGTTTTACACGATGATAGTGTGTTCTTTTACTGGTTTTACACGATGATAGTGTGTTCTTTTACTGGTTTTACACGATGATAGTGTGTTCTTTTACTGGTTTTACATGATGATAGTGTGTTCTTTTACTGGTTTTACACGATGATAGTGTGTTCTTTTACTGGTTTTACACGATGATAGTGTGTTCTTTTACTGGTTTTACATGATGATAGTGTGTTCTTTTACTGGTTTTATATGATGATAGTGTGTTCTTTTACTGGTGAATTGTCTTATGTTATGTGCTGATAGGGAGACTTGCAAGGAGCAGAAGTCCACAGAAATGTGTGTCACTAAATCCAAAAAGGCAGGAATGCAAAGACCATGGAGGCCAGCGAAACAACTCACCAAAATGCAATAAGCAGGCAGGCAGCAGACTAAATAAACTAAACTAAATAGTTTCCTGACGACCATTTACCAACAGGTGCTTGTGCCAGCCCTCACCAGCAGAAGCAAAGTTGCTGCAAGCTCCCAAAACAAGAAACAGAAAACCAAATGAAGAGCCCAAGAAGCAGGAAACAGAAAAGTGTAAAAACAAAGGAAAACCAAAAGTGAGGACCATGATCAATGTGTTGTTTTGCTGCTTGAATGGTCTTATTGGAGACGATGTTAGATGGGTTATACACTTACATGTTGGATGGGTTTTTGCTAACTGGTTAACTGTGAGTTTTGACAAAGTATGTCTTTGCAAAGTGGGGAGGAATTGGAGTGATAATTCATTATTTACCGTAGTGAGGGGGCTTATTTAACCTTGGCGAGCAAGTAGAATTAAAATGTGGATTTGAGGGCCGCGGCCACTCAGTATGCTGGGCCAGGCGTGCAGGCAGAGCAGGACGGCGGCACCAGGGTGGGGGAAAAAAGAGCTGAGGATGGAGTTGCAAGTGAAAAAGGGAACAGGTGCAGAGGCCAATGCAAAGCCAGGACCCAAATGAAGAGGAGAGTATTGTGTGGACACTGTAAGGGGAAGTTAGTCAGGAAGAGATAAAGCCACGGGATGGAAGCAGAATACAAGAGACAGGTAGAGGGGAGGCCAGAGGGGAGAGCAATTGCGGAGCACGACACAGATGACAAATTGTGATTAATAGATGGGGTCCGGGCCGGCAGTGTGGAGAGCCACTCATTAATGGAGAGAATTAGAGAGGCTGTGCAACTCAATCTGCACACTGTCACTCGCAATCAGGCCTCTAATCAGCTGCCGCACGCAAACACACACAACAATGCACACATACACTGTCCACAACATTGTACCTACTTATGCCTGCTACAGGAATACTACACCAAACACTTTGAAAACCTCACAGTTATATACAAGTGGTGGGAAGAAGTGTTGGCCCCCTTCCTGATTTCTTACTTTTTTGCATGTTTGTCACACTTAAATGTTTCAGATCATCAAACAAATGTAAATATTAGTCAATGACAACACAACTCAACACTTTATGCACTTCAAGGAAACCTTTTATTATTAAGAGAGAAACAACATCCAAAAAACATCCCTTTTCCACACAGGGCCATGTGGCTGAATGACAACAATTGTGCTAAATTCCTCCCCAGCGCTGGAAGAGACTCATTGCAAGTTATGGCAAACGCTTGATTGCAGTTGTTGCTGCTAAGGGGGGCCAACCCCTTATTAGCTTACCAGTTATTAGAAAAAAAAATCCAAACCTACACGGCCCTGTGTGAAAAAGTGATTGCCCCCCCGTTAAAACAACTTAACTGAATTGAGAGCTATCTATTTAGATCTATTTCTAGTTTTGCCAGAAAACATCTTGATGATCCCTTTGGGAAAACAATGTGTGTCCCATTACATCTGGCATTTCATAAAAAGAACATCATAGCAACAGTAAAATATGGTGGTGGTAGTGTGATGGTCTTCAGGACCTGGAAGACTTGCTGTGATGAATGGAAGCATGAATTGTGCTGAAGGAGAATGTTGGTGACCTCAAGCTGAAAGCAACTTGGGTTGTGCAGCAGGACAATGATCCAAAACACACCAGCAAGTCCACCTCTGAATGGATGAAGACTTTGGAGTGGTCTAGTCCAAGTCCTGACCTGAATCCTATTGAAATGCTGTGGCATGACCTTAAAAAGGAAAAGCCTCCAATGTGGCTAAATGACAACAATTGTGCAAAATTCCTCCCCAGCGCTGGAAGAGACTCATTGCAAGTTATCACAAACGCTTGATTGCAGTTGTTGGCTGTGCGCTGCACTGCACAGCCAATCGGAGGAAGCCTGAGTGTTTCGTGTGAACATTGTTAGGTGTCTGTAACAGATTCATTTCCATGATTTGCTATGGAAAAATGACGTTTGGTTTTTGTTGGACCTTCTGGAAGGAAATAATGATGAAAACCTTGATACAAAAAGTACCAGTATTCCTCACACTTAAAATTCACTAAATGTGACACTTATATGATTTCATTTAATGACAAAAGGGATTAGTCCTTTCTGGCACACTTCCTGTCTCTCAACCATCCATGTGGGAAATCGGGACGCCAAACGTACCCAAGCCAACAGAAACTACAATCACCAATACATGACGCAAGTTGTTTGCAATGTTTGAGTAACTTTCCTGGAAGATCTGCAGAATATGGTTGTGGGTCAATCCAGAGGTCAACCAGAAGAATCAATGATTGGCACCCACACACACCGAGATATCTGTAATCAGATGTTGCCGCTTGATACGATGGAATGGAAGCTGATGTTCATTGGCAGCAGTCAGGAGATGCAGCTTAGTGTCAGCAAAGATAACAAATCCAGCACGTATCAGCTATCAGCTTCCTGGTATCACCTAGAATGCATCACACGTCCTGTGCTCTCCATGTTCTGGCCCGTATCAGCCAAGGAAGGAATAGAACATGGAAAATAGTCCATGTCACTTTGTGGTGCTTCCCAATACCGTACATTCATACTCACACCAATCAGTATCGATGCTCATTGATATATGTGTCGTTTTCACAGCTTTTCAGGTAACATTCATACAGTATGTTAATAAAGTACTACAGTACTATGGAAATACTTACACAATACATTTTTGTCTCCAATGAATTGTGTAACTACAGAGGTTATATTGTGTAAAATTTAAGTATTGTCATTTGTTGTGACCGATATGTTATGAAAAACACATATTGAACTTGTTGGATGGCCAATATGTGTCATGGTGGGGGGGGTTATTGGAATCAAAATTCCCAAAACCTTGTCAGTATCAGTCTCAGAAAAAAAAAATTGGTATTGCATAAAAATTTGTAAAAGTATATCGACCTCTGTATTTAAAAAATCCCAACAAAGAATTGATATGTATCAATAAAAAAAGCTAAAAAAAAATGCCAAAAACGTCATCAGTATTGGTATCAGAAAAAATGCCAAAAATGTAAATCATATAAAAAATATGCCAAAAAAGTAATTAGTGTTGGTGTTGGGGGAAAAAAGAAAAAAGTACTCGGTATTATAACAAAAAACACCTACAAAGTCGTTGGTATGAAAACAAATTAATTGGTGTTTTCAAAAAATGCCAACAAGGTAATCAGTATGTATGGAATAAAAAAATGATTGCATATTATGGCATCCAGTCATCTGCGCTGCACTTTGTTTGCATCACTTGATATCATCTCTGATATCATATCCATATGTGCTCTTCCAATAAGTTCCATTTCCTTACCTTTCATGTGTCATTATTTGCATGACCTGTTAATGCTTTATGAATAAAAACACCAATGCAACACCAAGGACACAAACACAAGCAGCTTGGAGGACAAGGAAGGAAGGAAGGAAGCAAGGAAGGAAGGAAGGAGAGAGATGATCCAATCAGTAGATCCAATCAGAACAGAGAGCAGAGATGAACACATAAACACACATCCATGACCTTCTTGAAACTAGTCTTCATCACACCACATCACACACTACACTACACTACACTACACTACACTACACTGCAATACACTACACTGCACTACACTACACTACACTATACAACACATGACTACACTACACTACACTACACTGCAATACACTACACTGCACTGCACTACACTACACTACACAATACAAGACTACACTACACTACACTACACTACACTGCAATACACTACACTACACTACACTACACTACACTTCACTACACTACAATACACTACACTGCACTACACTACACAACACATGACTACACTACACTACACTACACTACACTTCACTACACTACACTACACTGCAATACACTACACTTCACTACACTACACTACACTACACAACACATGACTACACTACACTACACAACACTGCACTGCACTACACTACACTACACTACACTGCACTAAACTACAGTACACTGCACTAAACTACACTACACTACACAACACTGCACTGCACTACACTACACTACACAACACAAGACTACACTACACGAGACAACACATGACTACACAACACTACAATACACAGCACATGACTACACTACACTACACCACACAACACAAGACTACTCTACACTACACAACACTACACTACACAAGACAGCACTAAACTACACTACACTACACTGCAATACACTACACTACACTACACTACACTGCAATACACTACACTGCACTACACTACACTACACTACACAACACATGACTACACTACACTACACTACACTGCAATACACTACACTGCACTGCACTACACTACACTACACTACACTACACTGCAATACACTACACTGCACTACACTACACTACACTACACAACACATGACTACACTACACTACACTACACTGAAATACACTACACAACACTACACTACACAAGACAACACTACACAACACTAACTACACTACACAAGACAACACTACACTACACTGCAATACACTACACTGCACTGCATTACACTACACTACACTACACTGCAATACACTACACTGCACTACACTACACTACACTACACAACACGACTACACTACACTACACTACACTACACTACACTGCAATACACTACACTACACTACACTACACTGCAATACACTACACTGCACTACACTACACTACACTACACAACACATGACTACACTACACTACACTACACTGCAATACACTACACTGCACTGCACTACACTACACTACACTACACTACACTGCAATACACTACACTACACAACACATGACTACACTACACTACACTACACTGCAATACACTACACAACACTACACTACACAAGACAACACTACACAACACTAACTACACTACACAAGACAACACTACACTACACTGCAATACACTACACTGCACTGCATTACACTACACTACACTACACTACACTGCAATACACTACACTGCACTACACTACACTACACCACACAACACATGACTACACTACACTACACTACACAACACTGCACTGCACTACACTACACTACACTACACTGCACTAAACTACACTACACTGCACTACACTACACTACACTACATTACACAACACATGACTACACTACACTACACAACACTGCACTGCACTACACTACACAACACAAGACTACACTACACAAGACAACACATGACTACACAACACTACAATACACAGCACATGACTACACTACACTACACCACACCACACAACACGAGACTACTCTACACTACACAACAGAAGACTACACCACACTACACAACACTACACTACACAAGACAGCACTACACTACAGTACACAACACTACACTACACAAGACAACACTACAGTACGCTGACTACACTAAACTACACTACACTGCAATACACTACACTACACTACACAACACAAGAGTACACTACACTATACTACTCAACACAAGACAACACTACACTACACAAGACTACACTAAACTACACTACACTACACAAGACAACACTACACAAGACAGCACTACACAACACTAACTACACTACACAAGACAACACTACACTACACTACACTACACTACACAACACTGACTACACTACACAACACAAGACGACACGACACAACACTACACTAAAGAACACTAACCACACTAGACTACACAACATTAACTACACTACACTATACAACACTAACTACACTAGACTACACAACACTAACTAGACTACACTACATAACACAAAGACAACACTACACTACACCACACAACAGTAAGTACACTACACAAGACAACACTACACTACATAACACAAAGACAACACTACACTACACCACACAACAGTAAGTACACTACACAAGACAACACTACACTACACAACACTCCACCACACTAAACAACACTACACAACACTACACTACACAATTCTACACTACACTACACTACACTACACAACACTACACAACACTAACTGCACTACACTACACTACACAACACTCCACCACACAAAACAACACTACACAACACTACACTACACAATTCTACACTACACTACACTACACTACACAACACTGCACTGCACTACACTACACTACACAACACAAGACTACACGAGACTACACAAGACAACACATGACTACACAACACTACACAACACTAACTGCACTACACTACACTACACAACACTGCACTGCACTACACTACACTACACAACACAAGACTACACGAGACTACACAAGACAACACATGACTACACAACACTACACTACACAACATATGACTACACTACACTACAAAACACATGACTACACTACACTACATAACACAACACGAGACTACACTACACTAAACTACACTGCACTGCACTGCACTACACTACACAACACAAGACAACACTACACTACACTGACTACACTACACTACACTACACAACACATGACTACACTACACAACACGAGACCACACTACACTCCACTACACTACACAACACAAGACAACACTACACTACACTGACTACACTACACTACACTACACAACACATGACTACACTACACAACACGAGACCACACTACACTACACTACACTACACAACACAAGACTACACCACACTACACTGATTACACTACACTACACTACACAACACATGACTACACTACACAACACGAGACCACACTACACTACACTACACTACACAACACAAGACTACACCACACTATACTACACTAAACTACACTACACAAGACTACACTACACTACACTACACAAGACAGCACTACACTACACTACACTACATAAGACTACACTGCACTACACTACATGACACAAGACAACACTACACTACACTACACAAGACTACACTAAACTACACTACACTACACAAGACAACACTACTCTATACTAACTACACTACACTACACAACACTACCTACACTACACGACACGACAATAGACAACACTACACAACACTCCACCACACTAAACAACACTACACAACACTACAAAACACAACACTACACAACTCAACACTACACTACACTACACTACACTACCTACACTACATTACACAAGACTAACTGCACCACACAACACTACACTACACTACACAACTCTACACAACACTACACAACTCTACACTACACTAGAGTACACTACACAACACTAACTACACTACACAACACTACACGAGACTAGCTGCACTACACTACACAACACTACACTACACTACACAAGACTAACTGCACTACACTACACTACACAACGCATCACAACACACCACACTACACACTAACTCCAGTAGCATCAACTGGTGCTACAACAACATCACATACATACACTCCATACATCCATCCATACATCCATCCATCCATCCATCCATCCATCTATACATACATACATACATACATACATACATACATACATACATACATACATTCATACATACATTCATACATACATTCATACGTACATACATACATACATACATACATACATACATACATACATACATACATCACGCCACTACCAAGAGGCAACGGGCCCACTCCAAAACAATGTAATAGGACACCAATGTGTACTGCCTGGGAAACATCTAGGAATAGACAACCAAATGATGTGTAGAGTATTCCATGTTCTGTTTCTCCGTGGGTAGATGGACTGTGTTGGGGTATCATGTGCTACAGTATGTGCTCCATGTATCACAATCAGTATCATGGTGACTTACTCCGTCTGGTCCGGCTGTTCTGGGGCCTCTTTTTCACTTGATTTTAGGTAGGTGGAAAAAAGTTTCTACCACTGAAGGGTTTGTTAGCGCTAACCATTCTTCCTTGGTTGTGATGCAGTCTCTTGGAGCAGTGTCCTCCTTGCCATACACACCAAGCCTTTCCATCCATGCTAACATTGTATGCCACTTGGTGCAGCACAAACATTTCTGTCGGCATGACTTGCCGAGCTCCACATTTACACCACCAAGTCATGCCGGGTGTAACGACCTGGCCCCCATCTGCTACCAGGTGTCTCACTCTCTCCTCTTGCGGGCAGCCTCTAACCTGTAGCTCATCCTCCGTATATTCAGATAAGGTTCTGGATCCTCATTTGTGCAAAAGTAGTTGTCCAAAGGTCTGCCATGATTAGTAGTTGCAAATAGACACATGCTTTTTATGCTGCTGTTGTTGATGGAAGTAACGTTAGTTCCTATCTTTGGGCTCTATCAAGTCAATGCACCCAGGAAGGAAGTTCTGCTAATGTTTAAAATGACCAAAATACCAAATAGGGCAAAATACTGTCAGTATTACATGTTATCATGAAAGTACCTGTTACTGCGTGCTCACAGCATGGATAGAAAACCATAAAACCTTGTGGGAGCTTTTTTAGATGTGCAAAATTCCATAAAAAGTGCCTCTCACCATCTCCTGTGGGTCTCAAGTTGGCTACAATATGCATAATAAATTGTGCTGTCAATCAATTAAAAAATGTAAGTTAATCACATGTCTACTCTGTGATTAATTATGATTAATCGCACATTTCCCTTGGGTTTAATTAAGTAGACTTTCTCTATTGAAGTACTACAATTGGCTTGAATTCTGTTTGGAGATAAAAGCAGTGCTGGTATGGTGTTTGAATAAAGAAATAAATATTTAACAAAGTAGCTTTGGTCAGCTGGTCCAACTTTGTTGCCTTTTCATTTCCATACACTCGATGAATTCTTATGCTGACAATTCCCCTTGAAGGTGTTCTATATAACGGGCCACATGTGGTTGTCTGCATGAGGCCCTGAAGCCCCTCATCTTCTATGATGGGTCTGCATTCTCTGGCAACCCATTCAGCAGCTGCATTATTTAACGTAGTTGTTGATAAGTCTGAGCTCGGTGCACTCCGCCAGTGTAGCTTGACTAGCACGGCTTGATCCCGTGTTAGCATTCTTGCTGATGTTGGCAAAGGTGGTACTTCAGATGTACATACAACTTTGATTTTATCCAGACGTCCGTTACGTAGCGTTTTCATGAAGCATCTATGCCGGAGGACTACAGAGTGACGTGGTCAAGCTTAGTGATTGCGTTATTATTTCTGTAACGTGTTAAGATTCTCAGATGAATGGGGTGCGTTAAAGCGTTGTTTTTGACAGCCTAATTTATGTATTTATTTCAAATAGGCACAGCACATATTGATGAACATATACATGATGTGTAATGATGTCAGATTTTAGCCAAAGGCTAACTTCCGCCTGTTGTCCCTGGACAGGTTGATGTTAAACACAATGAGACAATCAGACAGTTAAAATGCATGAAAACACTGCCAACATAATCAAACACTTAAAACGAATTGAAACTGTACAGATAATAACTAGAGTATGTGCTGGATTGCACTGCAAATGACCCTCCCAACACCGCAGCCTACAGAATACACACAGCTCATTGGAATGACTGAGGCAAGGAGCTGAAGTGCAGAGTACAGAATCAAATACATTGGCTGTTGTCCTGCTGTCGTGGGCAGTAATGATAGTAGAATCATAATCATAATAATAATAAAGTCCATATAAAAGGTCCAGGAGGTAAAGTAAACTTGATGTGAAGTAGGGAAACGCAGGTTGGGAGCCCCCGCTTTGGAGTCTCCAACGTTTGTTTTGGGTTCTTGTCCATCTATGACTTTTTATTTCCATGATCTCTTCCGCTCTTTGTTGTTTACTGTTTAGCCTTTCCCCCCACAGCCCCTCTGGCAGCGCCTCCATTCCAGCTCCGACGTGGCTCAGTGTGAGTGAAATGTTGAGTATGAGGGCGGGTGAATAATTCATGTTTTCGATGGCGGCTATGGAAGCCATGAATCATTCATCCAACTATTAGACTCTGTTAATTAACCCTCATGCTCTTGCACTCATGTGGATGGGGTCACTGACTGCTACCAACCACCTGCTCACTCCTTCACTCTTTCACACCTTTGTGTGTGTGTGTGTGCGTGTGTGTGTGTGTGTGTGCAAGGTCAGTCCGACTGTACAACAAGCTCAGAAGCAGACTTTTACATTACATAACTTGCAATACTTTGGGAGATGCTTGCTTGGAATGTTTTTTGGAGACTTGCGTTCTGCTTGTGTGTGTGTGTGTGTGTGTGTGTGTGTGTGTGTGTGTGTGTGTGTAATTGCCATGACGAGACAAGATGTTGAGGAGTCGGCGGTGCGTGTCGTCAGAGTGCTTGAACGCTCGGCAGACGGCCCGCAGAGATGTGGAGAGAGAGACAGAAGGCGGCAGAAGGATAAGAGGAAGCTAGAAAGACAGATGAGTGAAGAGAGAATGTTTATTCTGAAACGCCACATAACTTCACACGGATATCGAGCAGGGCGGCGTCTTCTCGGGAGAATTGACTACAAAAAGGATTGGACTAGTTTGTCACTAACTCAGCTCTCCAAAATAATGGCACAACAGTGAGGGCCTTCCTACCACTGTTTCATATTCCAACTTCCTGTTACGTGAAAGTCATTCTTTATGTTACAAATACATGCTGTTTGTCATCTGGAATGTACGGCATAGAACTTCAATACTAACCAAAGGCCGACTCACTCTTTCTACTTTCTTGAAGCATATTTACTTATAGCTGGATAGAATTCATATTGTATTTGTTATATTTCTGTCAGGTGAAATGTGAAACAGTCCTTGATGGGTAGATGATAACAAAAAAAAATTAGTACAACATACAAATAAATAACATTAAAAATAACAAATGCACTTGAATAAACTGAACTTGTCTACGTTTGAACAAAATAAAAATGATTGTTTATGGCTGTATAGAAAAAATAAATATATAAATCATATAAATATATGTGTGTGTGTGTGTGTGCATAGGTGTTTTGGGGTGTGTGCGTGTGTGTGTGGGTTCATATGTACAGTGGTGTGAAAAAGTGTTTGCCCCCTTCCTGATTTCTTTCTTTTTTTTTTTTTTTTTTTACATTTGCCACACTTAAATGTTTCAGACCGTCAAACAAATGTAAATATTAGTCAATGACAACACAACTCAACACCTTATGCACATTGTAAATGAAACTTTTTAAAATCAAAACCTACACAGCCCTGTGTGAAAAAGTGCTTGCCCGCCCGTTAAAACAACTGAACTGAATTGAGATCTATCTATTTAGATTTATCTCTGGTTTTCCCAGAAAACATCTTGATGATCCCCAAGACCTTTGGGAAAACAATGTGTGTCCCATTACATCTGGCATTTCAGAAAAAGAACATCACAGCCACAGTAAAATATGGTGGTGGTAGTGTGATGGTCTTCAGGACCTGGAAGACTTGCTGTGATGAATGGAAGCATGAATTGTGCTGAAGGAGAATGTTGGTGACCTCAAGCTGAAAGCAACTTGGGTTCTGCAGCAGGACAATGATCCAAAACACACCAGCAAGTCCACCTCTGAATGGATGAAGACTTTGGAGTGGTCTAGTCCAAGTCCTGACCTGAATCCTGTTGAGATGCTGTGGCATGACCTTGACAAGGAAAAGCCTCCAATGTGGCTGAATGACAACAATTCTGCTAAATTCCTCCCCAGCGCTGGAAGAGACTCATTGCAAGTTATCACAAACGCTTGATTGCAGTTGTTGCTGCTAAGGGGGGCCAACCACTTATTAGCTTTAGGGGGCCATCACTTTTTCACACAGGGACATGTAGCTTTGGATGTTTTTTTATCCCTTCATAATAAAAAGTAGTATTTAAAAAGTGCATAAAGTTGTCATTGACTAATATTTACATTTGTTTGATGATGTGAAACATTTAAGTGTGACAAACATGCAAAAAAGGGGGGGGCAACACTGTATTCCTGTTCACATGCTTTCTTAGAGTGAAAGAATGGAAGAAAGAAACGGCCTCTAAAGCCCAGGAAAGCTTGGCTTTGTTGCCGAGCATGGGCCAAGCAGTTGGCCGGAGTACAAAACAAGAACATACAGTATTTCTTCCATTTCTAGTTTCTCTGTTTCTCACATGCAAGGAAAGTCCATTTAAAAAAATGCATTTCAAACCAAGCACACTTGTTTCTCTATGCAATGTTATGTACGTATGTTGCTGACAGGGCCTGACAGAGCAATGTGTGCATGTGTGTGTGTGTGTGTGTGATGGGGTGACAGGCAGTGACGGTGGGTACACAGCGTAACCTTTGCAGTGGAGCCACAGGAGCATGACGGCCAGACTCAAAGGTAACAGAGAGGAAGACAGCGCCGGGTGCTCGGGGTGTTGTTAGGAAGGGATGCAGAAAGTCGACAGGAAAGGAAGATGCCGGCGTATTTGTGTCATCTGCACGCTCGCGTATGTGTGTGTGTGTTTTCTTCTCTGTGTCTCGCCGCGAACCTGCTCCAGGCAAACAAGCCGGCATCATGCAATGAAGGTTCAGGAAACAAGGATCAATATCTGTAATAGAAAGACAAGGTGATATCAACACACACACACACACAGGACAGTCTCTTTTATCTGTACTGACCTGATAAGAGCGTCTTTTCCCCCAAAAATGTGTGAAAAAGATGCTTTGTCTTACATTCGGAGTGTAGAGATTTAACAACTTAACAACTTTATCGGTATGACATCATAATTCCCTCATATGGGGCTGATAGTTGTCCTGCACCCCTATGTTAACCTTCTTTGCCGTCACACAAGTGTAAAAAGAAGTTAACCGATGTTAACCTTTAAACGTGATACTAAAAAGCACACACACGCCTGCATGCAGACGCGAGCCCTCGTGCATCTGAGACGTTTGCTTGCTTTTTGCGTCTCAGTATGTTTCAGTGTGCTTCTACTGTGCATCTTCCTTGTACGCTCTAGTCTCAATGCACACATGCAAGTCAAAGAGCTCATTTCAGTTTTGTTTTTTATGGAATTGCATTCATTATTTTTAAATGTTTTCATGTCTTAAATGTTTTTGGTTTTATTTCTTTTATCAGTTTTATTCTATTCATTTAATCTTATTATTTATTGTTTTACTACTACTTTGGAAACCGTGTTTGTAAAATGTTGTGCTTCATAATGCAATCTACATATGTGTATATCTATATAATGCTGTATAAATGAAGTGGATTGGATGGGATTGATGATGTTTGAAGCTGTTCTCGTTGGCTAAGTGCGTATGATTTTGTTAAATAGTCATTTCCTGTCCTCCATGCGTACATTTCCCTTGTCAATAATACGTTTGTTTAAGGAAAAACAAGCGTGTTTACCTTCAATCAGTGCAATCAACACATTTCTACTATCCCGCCCAGACTTCATTACACATAGACTTAATCATTCTTCTTGTCTAGCTGCACCCATGCTAATTACTTTCCCTGCACACACACACACACACACACACGCGCACGTACGCCCTCTACATATGCAATGTCATGGTGCCTATTTACACTTAGTGCATGTGCACGGACACGGCTGAGTGTCTCCCCTCCCAGCGTTTTTCTCATTAGAATCTCAGTCCCATCAGCGAGGCCTAGTGAATAATTTATAGGCGCTGGAGTGCGTTGGCGGAGTGTGTTGGTGTGCGCGTCCAACCGAGGTCCCGGGTGAGACTTTTTAAGCTTGCTTGAGTCACTGGAGTCTTTCTGCCAATATTGGCCACACCAGCTAAGACCTCCAGTTCATTCTCACTGACAAAACACACACACACACACACACACACACACTCACATACATTGCATTGGCATTTCCCTATGCGGTGTTCCACTATGTGTGCATTCTCCTACTGGGGCTTTCAGTGCTTTTATACACAATGAATGCAGCACACATGCATGTTACACATCATTTTGCATGCACGTATAGTTTGGATGCTCACACACACACACACACACACACACACACACACACACACACACACACACACGCATCCTGCTGAGACTGAGGCCTGTGACTATAACAAGCGCTGCTGTCTGCCTGGTGGTCTCCCAGGCTTTGGAGGAAGATGGGGAGGAATGCTAAGGAATCAGGGGAAGCCAAGCATGCACTCTCACAGTTGGACGAGGTATGGGGTGGGGGTCCTTGAACACACCACACAACTCTCTCTTGCATCCACCAACCAAACTATGCTTCTATCTTTCATGCTCACTTTTGATTTCCTCCCCGTTTCAGATCACATTTACCTTTACATGTCATGGATGGATGCATGGAAATGTATGTGTGTGTGTGTGTGTGTGTGTGTGTGTGTGTGTGTGTGTGTGTGTGTGTGCAGCCGTGCAGGTGTGAGCTGAAGGAGGAGGCGGAGTCATGGGGGTGGGAAGAAGGGAATGTTGTGTGTTGTTTTGGTTGAGGATGCGGTGCTGTGTGTCCTGCTGTTAATGAGGCCCGGCGAGCTTGTTTTTAATGAATTGGTGAAAAGGTGATGCTGGGACTGGTGTGTGTGCGTGCGTGTGCCTGCATGCATGAGTGTGTGTGTGGGCTGACATTCTCTCTGTTAAGCCCCCAGGCGGATTATGGTGTTACAGCGTTGCCTGATATCGATCAAGCACACACCCACCATGCACTTGTTATCATACTCATCTGTACGTGTGTGTGCGCATGTGCATGTGTGTGCGCATGTGTGTGTGTGTTGTTGTTGAGTGTAACACAGTGAGAGAGAGAGGTACATGTTCAACACACCTTGCTGCAGGTTTGTATTGTTATATATGGGATACTGTACGTGTACGTGTGTGTCACTTTTGCCTTTGTGTCTCACAGCAACTCTGGTGCGTTCAAGGGCTGCCGAGCATTGTGAGACAT
The DNA here is from genome assembly GCF_027744805.1 of Dunckerocampus dactyliophorus. Taxonomy (NCBI): domain Eukaryota; kingdom Metazoa; phylum Chordata; class Actinopteri; order Syngnathiformes; family Syngnathidae; genus Dunckerocampus; species Dunckerocampus dactyliophorus. Next base: position 30,774,474 of record NC_072826.1, read on the forward strand.
CCCAACGCTTGACAGAAAGCAGTGATGTATGCTGTACATTTCAGCTGTATTATTACATTTATACATTATGACAAACCTACGGTGAATCTGGTTTTCTGCAGAAAACAGCATATTTCTTTTCAAAAACACAAATTAAAATATATATGCTTGTGTGTGTATATGTACAGTCTATATAAACACACATTGAATGAAATAAATACCTTTCCATTCTTTCCATTTTTAGTGGTCCCATATAATAGGAGTTTTCTTTTTCAAATGTATTTTTGAATATATACATATATAATTAGGGGTGTAACAATTTATTTTAATAACGATTTGATCGGTATCATGATTCTAGGTTTATCTAGAATGATACCATCCGAAACGATTCAGTAGCTTTATATGGATTCAGTAGCTTTTTAGGCAAAAATTCAAGCAGTGTGAGCGTGAAGTACAGTAAGTACGTGGATACGGGACAGCGCAGGTGAAGTTGTTTTTGTAAGGGAATCGGGTACAAATGATGAATACTGCTGACATACTTAAGAATAAATGATCAATGAGTTCAAAAATGAGTTTAAAAATGCAATAGAAAATGGGGATAAAGAGAGGGTGGTATAGCTTGCCATGATGAATGATGGACTTTAAATAGTGCAATCCAAACCTGCACTTTGCACCCTAAGCTGAGGGACATTACGAATGTGGTATGGTATCTGCAATTGGGTGGTGAAACGTTCTCACCTGTACGGGCCGATTGCCGAAGGAGCATTTTTGTGCTGATAATCCTCCTGATTAGAGCAGCCATTTGAAAGAACACTTCAGCAACTAGCAAGAATACATTGATAGATGTTTTGCAACGTGCGCATGCGTACGACTTGAACTTTAATTTGATGCCTCCTTCACTTCTCTAGGCCAAGTATTAAAGACGTTAGAGCACAAAATGAACATATTTCATGTGCAGATAGATACAGTATTAAAGTGAGTTTATATCCTACGTACTGTACCTTTTATCTTGTCCTGAAGCTCTGATCCGTGAGTCTGAAAGGCTTAAAGTTGGACTTCACTTTTCTGTATCGGAATGAAAATACACCCCATGTCAGATGAAAAAACTTGCGCCCGCACGGACTCTCCTAATCTGGCGCGCACACACAGTGTTAGATTGTTGCATGGCTAAAATACAGGGGTTGTAGTTGGAACATTCCTACATATGTGTTTTGTCCTGGACACGCCGTGCTAGATGATGGCGTCACCGCTACTGGACCGTAAACTACCGTCCACAGGCGTACAAAACATCCTTACTTTGCGTTTAGTCCCCAAACATGGCACTTAACAGGAGTTCCAAATAAGGCCAGATGAGTTCAACATGAATACCGAGTGAAGTGAATCAACTGACCAAAAGAAGAAGAAGCCAATCAACGGTGTTTCACAGGTCAACTACGACTCCCATGACCACCGCATACCCGGAAGACAATGATGTCACCCTCAGGCAGACTGTGACCTTTAACGTCTCCATCGTTAAAAGTGATAAAAAAAAGCAGACATCCATGGATCCAATGCTTCATTTCCTCGTATGCATTCAATGGATTGATTACCTTTTAAACCATGTTAGATTGATATATACCGTGTATGTCATCCTCGAGAGATATAAAAGAAATATAAATGGATGCATTGATGCAGTGAGTGAGTCGTGGCGCTATGTACGTAAAAGGATGTGTTCCCACTACGGCGTACAACATTTTAAAAGTGTTTCCATTCCAGCATCAAGGATACAAAAGTCTTCCAATGCACGACAGTATTGTATGAAGTATTATTTACTTCAAAAGGTTGAAAACTACTATAATAAGGGCCCTTTAAGGAGACGTTTGTAAAGACTGGTAGGGTATTGAGTGTAGGCTGATATACTGTAATATCATTCATACAGGAATATAGTCAATTGATGCTTCTCTAGCATCACCAGCCTTCCTGTCAGCTTATTTTCTCACTTTTACAGAATGAATAGATTTGCTGGTGTGCTCCTACGTTGCCATCACTTCTTGACACGCTCACGTTGTGCGTGTGAGGAGATGGCGTGTGATCCATTCAGCCCGTTTACATCCTAATGGCTGCTTCTGTTTTTCTCCTTTTCTTTCACAGACACGTCTTTTCTTACACCTCCATAGTCCACCTTGCCATAAATGTTCATCATCTTCTCCATCACACTACCTACAATTACACCAACATCAGGGTTTATGTCTCACTTTCAATTTTATATCACTTCTCCTAAACTCAATGTACAAAACATATCATCTACACTACATACTGCATCATGTACTCTGCACACAACGTACAACACATGTCAAGTATAACACATACAGGTATTGTATATGAGGTACATACTGTATAATAGGATGTAGAATACATATCAAGTATAATACATACAGTACATGTATAGTATATGAGGTACATACTGTATAATAGAATGTAGAATACATATCAAGTATAATACATACAGTACATGTATAGTATATGAGGTACATACTGTATAATAGAATGTAGAATACATATCAAGTATAATACATACAGTACATGTATAGTATATGAGGTACATACTGTATAATAGAATGTAGAATACATATCAAGTATAATACATACAGTACATGTATAGTATATGAGGTACATACTGTATAATAGAATGTAGAATACATATCAAGTATAATACATACAGTACATGTATAGTATATGAGGTACATACTGTATAATAGAATGTAGAATACATATCAAGTATAATACATACAGTACATGTATAGTATATGAGGTACATACTGTATAATAGAATGTAGAATACATATCAAGTATAATACATACAGTACATGTATAGTATATGAGGTACATACTGTATAATAGAATGTAGAATACATATCAAGTATAATACATACAGTACATGTATAGTATATGAGGTACATACTGTATAATAGAATGTAGAATACATATCAAGTATAATACATACAGTACATGTATAGTATATGAGGTACATACTGTATAATAGAATGTAGAATACATATCAAGTATAATACATACAGTACATGTATAGTATATGAGGTACATACTGTATAATAGAATGTAGAATACATATCAAGTATAATACATACAGTACATGTATAGTATATGAGGTACATACTGTATAATAGAATGTAGAATACATATCAAGTATAATACATACAGTACATGTATAGTATATGAGGTACATACTGTATAATAGAATGTAGAATACATATCAAGTATAATACATACAGTACATGTATAGTATATGAGGTACATACTGTATAATAGAATGTAGAATACATATCAAGTATAATACATACAGTACATGTATAGTATATGAGGTACATACTGTATAATAGAATGTGCAAAACCACTCAAGCTGTCACTGATTTAAACGGTTTCTTAGCGTCCTCGGGGGTCTTTTGCTATTTCCCTCCATCTCTCCCTGCCGTCTTCCGCTTCCACGCGCTGGGCTGGGGGGCGGGGTGGGGAGGGGCGGGGCGGACGAAGCTCAGTGGACCACAGCAGACCTTGTCTTTTTCCATCCCCGTCCCGCCCGGGCCCTGTTTCATGACACATGAGGGCCCGGGGGCCCACGGCTGACCCCCTCAGTCAACCCTCATCACCCGGATTGACAGCTGTCTATCAAAGTCTGGGCTGCCGTGTGACCAGGGGCGACAATGATGGACGCTTGATGTCGGTGTTGTTGTTAGTGCCTTTGTTTACCTCGCAGAGCTGCATTTCAACATGACAACACTCTTAAATATCAAATACAAATGTGATCCACACTAACCCGCCTCAAGTTTGCAGCTTCACTCTGTCACGCTTTTTTAAAACTACATTTATTAATCAATCCTGCTGTTTCATGGGTGAATACAGCCTCTTATTAGTCAAAGATATACATATTTTACACAAATATGAAGCATTATCAAGCATAAAAATGTCTAAATGAAGTCAAATCCACACATGGCATTGATTGAAAGAGGAAGTGATGATATGTAGTATTGTACACTGGTCACTAGGTGTCACTATTGTTACTGTCATGTTGGCTGAGATAGACACACAAGCACCAGACCTGATGGCTTTGATCGCACTGTGAATGGTCTCACAACAGCCACTATAATCCCTAAGACGGGACACTGTGCCACCCATAACCCACGTCAAGATAAAACAGTGTGATAGCTTTAAATGAGGAAAAGGTCAGCATGACGTGGAGGAGGTACTGCATGTAGGAGCACTTGTCTAGTTTAACTCAATGCTTTCATTGTTTGGGTGATGTTTAGCGGGCCATTTGAAAAGCTTTGACGTGTCCCGCGGGCCGCCTATTGAGGACCTCTGACCATTTCAGCTCATGTCCTCCACATCTTCCCATTGTCCCATCAGGAGAAGGAGCTGTGCAGCACACACGTACGTACTGTAGGTGCAGACAGGAAGACACTCTCCATGTTGCTTCCTCGTGTCGCATCTATCCTAACTTGTGCACGTTGAGGGACGTGCAGACGTCTCCCGAGGCGAAGCCCCGAAGCGATCAATAAAGGCCATTTCCAGATAATCACCTCCCCCGTCTTCCTAGCCAGTGTGAACACTTGCAGAGCGTGTAATAAAGCATATGGATCAATAGAAGCAGCACCGCTACACGGAACGCTTCCAGCAGCTCAGCTAATGTTGCTGCAATCTGACCCGATCCCCCTCAACATGTCAACATCAGCAAGTGAAAGTGACACAGGTCTTGTTACGTAATCACACACACTTCCCACTGACACCCACAATCCATCTCCATTCACACGCCGTTCAAACTCAGTGTTAGCGTTTGTCTTGTTCATGGAGGAATGGAGGAGCTTTGCTTTTAATGACTAGATGCACCCAAGCCTTCGTGCTCCTGCACTGCTAATAACACACATGAAAATAGCAGAGCATGTTTCGTATGAATGGGGATGATTATTATTAAGTATGACCTTATCTCATGAACACTTAACACATGTCAATGTTGACCCAAAACTAACCAAAACTTGAATGTAAATCTTCTTGTTTTGAATATAAATACTATTTTTTTAAATGCAGATGATGTCACGCACGCCACTTGAACGGCACTGTTCCCTTTTGCACATCTTCATCTTATATTGAAGAGTTTGGGTAGCATGTACGGTACAGGAGAGTTTGTGTAAAGCATGCTTGGCCCATAAAGCCCATTCTGATTCCAATTCATTCCATTATTATATCATAGCATGATATAATATGTCATATTAGATTATTATATTCACTTTGTAAATATTATTACATAAAGGCCATTCAAAATGTCCCAATGACCAACTACACATTTTTACAAACCCTTACGTGTTTATAAACCCACATATCCAAGCTGGCTTATTTACATTTTACTGTATTCACTCGTGAACTGTAGTCATTTAGAATTTTGGGCATTTTTACTACATTTGAAATGTGCAAAAACATTGGATTGAAGTCCAAAAATTCATTTATAAAAATACACATACTGTACTACATACTGTACATACTGTATACGTACCTTATTTACATTTATATACATTACTATAGCAAATACACATACCTCACATACTGTATACGTGCCTTATTTACATTTATATACATTACTATAGCAAATACACATACCTCACATACTGTATACGTGCCTTATTTACATTTATATACATTACTATAGCAAATACACATACCTCACATACTGTATACGTGCCTTATTTACATTTATATACATTACTATAGCAAATACACATACCTCACATACTGTATACGTGCCTTATTTACATTTATATACATTACTATAGCAAATACACATACCTCACATACTGTATACGTACCTTATTTACATTTATATACATTACTATAGCAAATACACATACCTCACATACTGTATACGTACCTTATTTACATTTATATACATTACTATAGCAAATACACATACCTCACATACTGTATACGTACCTTATTTACATTTATATACATTACTATAGCAAATACACATACCTCACATACTGTATACGTACCTTATTTACATTTATATACATTACTATAGCAAATACACATACCTCACATACTGTATACGTGCCTTATTTACATTTATATACATTACTATAGCAAATACACATACCTCACATACTGTATACGTACCTTATTTACATTTATATACATTACTATAGCAAATATGCTACGCTCCAACCTTCCCTCACTAGTGAACAAGACCCCAAGATACTTGAACTCCTCCTCCTGTGGCAGGACCTCATTCCCAACGCGGAGGGAGCAATCCACCTTTTCCCACTGAGAACCATGGCCTCGGATTTGGAGGTCCCAGAAGCTTCACACTCAGATGCAAACCGCCCAAGTAAACTGAGAAGGTCACAGCCGGATTAGGCAAAATCGTCTGCAAATAACAGAGACAAGATCCTAAGGCCCCAAAACTGGGCCGTCTCAAAACCTTGGCTCCACCTGTCCATGAAAATGATGAACAGAACGGGTGACAAAGGGCAGCCTTGGTGGAGGCCAGTGTTCACTGGAAACAGGCTGGACTTACTGCTGGCAGTGCCAACCAGGCTCCTGCTCCGGTTGTACAAGGACCGAATGGCACGTAGTAGCACACCACCAATCCCGTACTCCCGGAGCACCCCCACAGGACACCATGAGGGACACGGTCCAATGCCTTTTCCAAGTCTACAAAGCACATGTCGACTGGTTGGGCAAACTCCTAAGTACCCTCCGGTACCCTCCCTAGGTTTGTCTAACGGTGGTACCCTTCTCTCCAGCACCCTGGAATAGACTTTCCCAGGGAGGCTGAGGAGTGTGATCCTCCTATACTTGGAACACACCCTCCACTCACCCTTCTTGAAGAGGGGGACCACCACCCCGGTCTGCCAATCCAGAGGTACCGTTCCTAACTTCCATGCAATGTTGAAGAGTCGTGTCAGCCAAGACAGTCCCTCAACATCCAGAGCCTTGAGGAATTCAGGGTGAAACTCGTCCATGGAAACAATTAAAAGGGTCATCAATGAGATCGCAGACCCGTTAACATATATCAGTAATTTATCATTTCAGACTGGAATATTTCCTAGCAAAATGAGAACAGCCAAGGTGGTTCCAATTTTCAAAAAAGGAGACAAACACCAATTTACAAATTATCGGCCAGTTTCCTTGTTACCACAATTCTCTAAAATTGTGGAGAAGCTATTTAATAATAGGTTGGACAAATTTATTAATAAGAATTAATTATTTGCTAGCAGTCAATGTGGTTAAAGAGCCAACATTCCAACTTCTATGGCACTGATCGAAATCACGGAGGAAATCACTACTGCTATAGACAACAGAAGATGTGCAGCTGCTGTATTCATGGATCTGACAAAAGCCTTCCATACAATTCATCACAATATTTTAACATCAAAATTAGAAAGGTACGGCATCAGAGGATTAGTTTTGAATTGGGTTAAAAGCTACCTAGCAAAGAGGAAACAATTAGTAAAGCTAGGAGAATACACATCTGGGAGTTTATACACCACGTGTGGAGTACCCCAGGGGTCCATACTGGGACCAAAACTGTTTAATTTGTACATCAACGACATTTGTAAAGTAACAATAGATTAAAAATTGGTATTATTCTCGGATGATACCACTGCTTTCTGTTCTGGTGAAAGTACACAAGAACTCATTAAAAAGGTGAAGGATGAGATGGTCATATTAAAATCATGGTTTGATAGGAACAGATTATCTCTGAACTTAAGTAAAACTAAAATAATGCTATTCGGTAATAGCAGAAGGGATACGTACGACCAAATACAAATTAATGGAGTGGATATTGAAAAAGTGGAAGAATATAAATTCCTTGGGGTTGTAATAGATGAAAACATGAGTTGGAAATCTCATATTAAAAATATACAACAAAAGGTGGTGAGAAATATCTCTATATTGAATAAAGCAAAATATGTTCTTGACCAAAAGTCCCTCCACACTCTGTACTGTTCCTTAGTATTAGCATATCTAACATATTGTGTGGAGATATGGGTAATCATTACAAAAGCAATCTTCACTCACTCACTGTACTGCAAAAAAGATGGTGAGGATCATTCATAATGCCAAGTATAAAGAACATATAAACCCTCTATTTTTAAAATCGCAGATATTAAAATTTGCAGATTTAGTAGACTTTCAAATCGCTAGAATAATGTTTAAAGTTAATAACAACTCGTTACCCAAAAACCTCATACAGTATTTCTCAATCAGAGAGGAGAAATATGATCTTAGAGGAAAATTCAACTTAAAACATTTATACACGAGAACTACGCTGAAAACCTACAGCATTTCCGTGTGTGGAATTAAATTATGGAACGGATTGAGTAAGGAACTAAAACAAAGTACAGAGATGAGCACATTCAAAAAACAATACAAGCAGTTGATGTTTGCTAAATACAAGGCAGAAGAGTCTTGATTGTTCTGTCAGGTTTGTTATGTTTTTGTTTTTTTTGTTTATAAAAAAAGTTATTTATTTATTTATTATTATTATTATTATTATTATTATTATTATTATTATTATTATTAATGTATATGTATATATATATATATATATATATTTATTTATTTATTTATTTTTTTTTTTTTGGGAGGGCTGTCTTACCGTTATCTATTATGTATTATCCTGACTATCACAGAAAACACGACATGGAATGCAGGAAGTGAACTACATGTACTGTACTAGATGTAGAATGGATGGATGGGGGGTAGGATTAAATAAGCTTTGCTTCTTCCTACTCCTTTTGGACATGTGGAACTGTCAAAGAATGATTCATGAGATGTATTCCATTGGAACCTTCATGTTCAAATAAACTAAACCAAACCAAACAAACCTTTGCTTTGCTCCTGCTGACCGTTTTGACTAGCCTAGATATCTCAGCCACGGTAATGGAACTGTCCACGTTTGTGTCCTCAGACTCTGCTTCCTGTATGGAAGGTATGTCAGTGGGATTGAGAAGGGCCTCAAAGTATTCCTCCCACCATCCGACTATATTCTTAGTCGAGGTCAGCAGGCTTCCGTCCCCATTGTAAACAGTGTGGACCCTTTCTGAGGCATCAGATGGTTTGCCAGAAAATCTTCTAGTCGAACCAAAAATTGTGCTCCATGGCCTCACCGAACTCCTCCCACACTGGAGTTTTTGCCATGACCAGTGCCAAAGCCGCCTGCCATTTGGCCTCCTTGTAACTGTCAGCAGCTTCAGGAGTTCCACAAGCCAACAGTGCTGATAGGACTCCTTCTTCAGCTTGACGGCAGCCCCGACCTTTGGTGTCCACCGTTGGGTTCAGGGCTTGCCGCCATAAGTGACACCGATCGCACGCGTACGCACAAATAACAGTCAGGACCCTAGCTCCAACCCGAAGGCGTAGAGAAGTGACCCTCTCTTTCACCAGCAGTGACTCCAACATGAAGGCACTGAGTCGGGGGGCTATTAATAAGCCCACACCAGCTCACCGCCTTTCACCTGCAGCAACTCTGGAGCAGAACAAGGTCCAACGCCCCTGAGGAGTTTAGTTCCAGATCCCAAAATGTGGGTCGAGGTGAGTCCAACTATGTCTAGTCGGAATGTCTCAAGCTCTCGCACAAGCTTGGGCTCCTTCCCCACCAAAGAAGTAACGTTCCATGTCCCAAGAACCAGATTTGGCCACCGAAGACCAGGTTGCCCCTGGTATCCCACATCCGGGCGAGGTGCGGTCCCTCCTTTTTTTCCTGTTCATAGGGTCTTCTGAATGACTCTATGTCTATATGGTTATACTGTATGTATGTATGTTGTGTTCTACGGTATAAGGCAGCCAACAGGCCATCCTCAGCACTGGGGAAGCACGTGGCAAAGCCCCCCCCCTCCCTCCTCATAAATCACTCTGCCAAAGTGTCACTGCAAATTTTGCCAGGTTTTATTGCAGTTTAATCAGCTCAATGAATGTTTTAATAGGCTGATATTTCAGACTAGCAAATGGCACTGCTGTGATAAATTGTGAGGGCTGAACACCTCCCTCGCCGCCCCCTCCCCCTTTTTTGCTGCCAAGAATCACTAATGTGGACCCAAAGAAATGTGAAGGAGAGAAAGCCTTGCATCCCTGTACACACATAAAGATGTATATGTGGTATATATATTATAGGGTTGTCAAATGATTAATCAAATTACATTTTCAAATGAATTAATCATTCATGATTAATCAGCATTTGCCACTATTCATGAAGTATGCCCTGAAGTCTATGAAGAGAAAGCTAAAAGACAGGACAGGATGATATACGTATATTTGTATGGATTAACTGAAAGCTTTAATCAAACTAAAAGATAGCGCACGTGTCCGTTTGCCTAACGCTGGTCTCTTTAGGGTTGCGTTCAAAGACACACTGTAGCTGAAGTTGAACTGTATTTTTGTTGAATATGTATTTTCTGGGATTTCCCAGCATACTTAAAAGCAGCAAACTGTACTTCCACAGTAAGAGTTGGGTTAGAGAGAGATAAGAATGTCCAATGTCTTCCTGCTTATTCACAGCACACACACGTGCGTAATAGAGAGTGGCAGTGAACGGACCTCGCTGCGGTTAGTGTGCTTCCAAGGAGGAGTAGAGGTGTTGGTGAGTTGGGGATACGCACATGGCCATTAGAAAATGGATGGCTGGATGGAGATGCTTGCAGTATATGGTGTGGAGTTGCACTGCAGTTGACGTCTTCAGGTCAGAATAAAGCTCTTGCGTGGGGGTGCTGTTGTGGCCCCGTCTGCCGTCGTGACAGAGATGTGGCTTGCATGATGCACATGCGTCAGTGACACTAAAATGTTCATGTAACCAACGTAGTATGTTTGTTTTAAAGTCATCAGCCAGCCAGGCTTGCTGTGATTGGCTAATTGGTAAAGCGGCACCCCCCCCCCTCCCCATCCTTGGACGTGTGTTTTGTGAATTCATCAGAAGGCATCCATTTAATACGTCTTTACCCCCCTCCTCTCTCCGAGGATTGCACCGCTTCTCAATTTGTCACCCCCCCATTATGTACATATCTTAATCAGCGCGTTTTCCTCCTTCATTTCGTCACTTTTCCTCTCCTTCTTGCTTTGACCTTCAGCTCCCCAGCTTCATTACTCTCCTCCAGCTCAGTATTTCCCCCCAGCTCTGCTGAGCGTAAGGTGCTAATGGAATGTAAAATCAACATGCTTGTGACATTTTGGGCGTTTCGCCAAACCCCCCACGTCCCCCGGGCCCCCAGGCTGGTGCAATGTTGTCTGGTGGTGCACCTTGGTGTGACTTTTGTAATAAGGACATGGACGGGAGGATGGAGGCGACTGGGGGCTTTAATTAAAGACCAAAGGGTCACAGTGAATAAGTTAGACTGGGTTTTGGGTGGGGGGGCAGACGGTTATCTGTCACTGGAGTGATAAATCAAGCTGCCCCTTCAGCCGCCCTCAACACAACATCACGCCACAGCATCATACCCCCCACCCCCATCCTGCCCCCTCCCTTTGCAAAAGCAATTCCGTCATGTCTTGTTAGCTCATTCGTCTTCATCAGCACCAGCGGGAGGTTCCACCCCCCCCCACCCACCGCTTCACCTCCAGACCACCACCCCCCCACCCAGTGCCAAGCCCCATTGATCAAAGCTGTGCTGGCATGGCCGTCGTATCAGACATGCAAACACAAATAATGAAGGCTTGCTTATTAGCACGCTAACTAACGCCAATTAAAGCAGGACTCATTCATCAGACACTTATTGATACGTTCATTTGCTCTCACATCCATCACTTCATTCACTAATCGCACATAACCAGTAACCAAGCCTTGTCTGGAAGAATGTCTGATGTCAGCTTTGGTGCTCGTAAAACTTAAGCACACTTGTAGAGGAACACAAAGAACCAACACACAAGAACCAAAACAAAAGAACCAACACAGAAGAACCAACACACAAAAACCAACTCAGAGGAACCAAGCCAGAAGAACCAACTCAGAAGAAGCAACCCAGACGAAGTAACCCAGAAGAACCAACACACAAGAACCAACACACAAGAACCAAAACAAAAGAACCAACACACAAAAACCAACTCAGAGGAACCAAGCCAGAAGAACCAACTCAGAAGAAGCAACCCAGACGAAGTAACCCAGAAGAACCAACACACAAGAACCAACACACAAGAACCAAAACAAAAGAACCAACACACAAAAACCAACTCAGAGGAACCAAGCCAGAAGAACCAACTCAGAAGAAGCAACCCAGACGAAGTAACCCAGAAGAACCAACACACAAGAACCAACTCAGAAGAACCAAAATAGAAGAACCAACGCAGAAGAACCAACCCAGAAGAAAACACACAAGAACCAACACAGAAGAACCAACTCAGAAGAACCAACACACAAGAACCAACTCAGAAGAACCAATACAGAAGAACCAACACAAAAGAACCAGAATTATTCTTGATGATATTCTTTGTTTCCAGCACATTGCGCAACACCTCCACAAGCACAGGCTCCAGGATGACTGCAAGGACGTAGGAGACAACCATGGCTTTAAACATTAACAAGCTAGCGAGCTAACCGGTTATCCTCCAATCTCTTTACTGTTTGGTAAACTTAAGAAAGGCTTTAAAACAGAGTGGGGAAGAAGGACAAAGAAGCCCAAAACATACCACTTCCACACAGAATGGGAGGAGAACCTTATTTCATGCTCACATGTGGGACATGGCACGGCTGACTGCATGCAGTGTGATGCTAATCTAATGCACGTGTTTGGATCCCAGCATGCAGAGGCGAAACAAGCGTGAGCAAAACAGTCTTTAAAGCTTCTGTTGCAGCTCAGGAACACAAGACGACGGTGCCGAGGAAACAAGTGGAGCCAAAAGGATTCCAAAAACAACACAAAAGGGTCTGGCGGAGCTACCAAACATACTACAACAGTTACCAGGCTGGACTGGATGGCACAGGAGACAGCACGTGGCATAGAATGACAGAGTGCCATCCAGTCGCCAAAGGATGATGCCAATGAGGGGCAGCTGCGCACGTCCTGTAGCCCTGTGGACGATCGTATCCTCCTTTCACACTTGTAATCTACCCTAATCATACCCTTCATTCCTCCATCCTTGATCATTTCACTGATTCTATTCGTGTTAATGATTGATACTCCAATATCCTTGCTTTAGATACCACTTCTTTATGCTGGAAAATCACTGATGCTTTTGATACATTCATTCAGTCATTTGAGGTCATGTTTGTCTGTTGAAAGGAAGCCATGTGTGAAGTTTTCATTCTTATGGTACTTATTAACTGTCATCTACAGTATTTGAATGCTTTTATTGTTCTACTTATTTTTCTTGTTAAAAATACCACTTTCACGTATTTGATGTGATTTGGTCCTGTTTGCTATCTGTTGCAGTAGCTTGGCTGTAAATCACCCTGCTACCTCCATACTGTATATTCAAATCAATTATGACATAAATCCATTATTCAATGATTCATGTGTTTAAATCCATCCATCTTCTATGCCGTTTGTCCTCACTAGAGTTGCAGATATGCTGGAGCCTATCCCAGCTGGCTTTGGGCGAGAGGCGGGTACACCCTGGACTGGCGGCCAGCCAATGGCAGGCCACATTCACACTCACATTCATACCTCTGGACAATTTAGAGTCTCCAAATAATATTGAAATGAATATATTATTCAACAAATACATGAATGAAAAGTCTTGTATTCTTTATGCTATGATGTGAAATGAATATGATATGAAATTATATTTCAAATCTACCAGACACATTAAGTGAAATTGCACAAAATATCGGTATCAGTATCGCCAATCTACTCTGTTGGATGGGTCAGGAAACCACTGGTATCGCACATCACTCGTGCACGTGTCATGTTTACTGTCACGAGAGGAGACTCGCCAGTGGTTTCTGCTTGTTTTTGCTGCCCTCAAGTGGCCAAAAGGTGTATAAAACTCATCTTGCTAGGTTGATTTATGGGAATCTAAAATAACTTGATTGCATCCCCTCTGATTCAGTGTGTGTGTGCGTGTGTGCGTGTGTGCGTGTGTGTGTGTGTGTGTGTGTGTGTGTGAGAGAGAGAGAGACTAAATATGAGCATGTGCCTCATCATATGTCAAGGGGGTGGTTGTGCAACGTTGCTGTGACTTCGTGAGTTGCACGCGAGAGGCTCCTTGTGCAGAAGGACAGCAGGGCTTTTCCTTCCAAACCATGGCAGAAACGCTTGCCGTTGACCCCAGCAAGATGGGGAAGGGCCGGGCCATTGCGGTGCTGACCTCGGGTGGCGATGCCCAGGGTGAGTGGGGGCGGTGAAGTCAGGGAGTAAAGGTTGAAGATGCTTTTATTGTCATGACAACGTAGCGTAATATGCACGGATGAGCCGCTATTTCCCTGCAGCGTGCATCTCCCGCACATATCGGTTGTTCCAAGTATCAAAATGCTTTTTTCTAATATCAAAATACAAACATTTGGGATAGTCTTGTGTTTCATGAAGTGAGGCCAACGTTCCACTCGTCTTTCACTTGACTTCACCTTTGACCTTCTTTGTGTGTGCCTCCAAGACATTCATGCATTCACTGATGCTTATTTCATACCTTACTATTCATCATGTGTGCATCCAATGTCATATATGCTCTGGTTGGTCCTTGTGGATCATGGATGATACTTTATTCATCTCCACGAGAAATTCACGATTATTACTCCAAAAATATGCACATTCAAGCTAACCTTACCAAATGAAGCCTAAATACGCATACAAGGAATTCAAACTGTGAATGTAGTACTCTACATTGGCCTCTAGGTGTCAGTCATTGTTCGGTAAGACACACAAGCACCAGACTTGCTTGCCAGAACAATGATCTCACAACAGGCACAATATAATAATAAAGAACATACAAAAGTAACATAATAATGGTAAAAATAACAACAACACAGGCTACTGTTGTGGCCATAATCCAGGTCAAACTCAACTCTGAGCTCCCAACTTCCCTTCCTGTCCATACATCCAGAAGATATTTATTGCAACACAAACGAGCACAAGTCTTAGTTTCTCTTGTTATGTCTACTTTACTGGGTAATAGGAGTGCACACGTGACTATAGGGGTGTTATTTCATGTTTAGAGGGCTCCAAACATGTTACAAAGCATATTTAGAAGTTTTTATGCCATAACTCTGAAAATATTCCATGTATAAAGAAAGAATTTTACTTTGTGGAAATTCACTTACGGTTGGGTCTGGAACCAATTAACTGGCATAAACGAAGGATTACTAGCCCTAACTTAGCCCTAACCTAGCCCTAACTCTAGCCCTAACTTAGCCCGAGACCTAACTCTAGCCCTAACCCTAACTCTAGCCCTAACCTAGCGCTAGCCCTAACTCTAGCCCTTACCTAGCCCTAACCTAGCCCTAGACCTAACTCTAGCCCTAACCCTAACTCTAGCCCTAACCTAGCGCTAGCCCTAACTCTAGCCCTTACCTAGCCCTAACCTAGCCCTAGACCTAACTCTAGCCCTAACTCTAGCCCTAACCTAGCCCTAACCCTAACTCTAGCCCTAACCTAGCGCTAGCCCTAACTCTAGCCCTAACCTAGCCCTAACTTAGCCCTAACCAAGCCCCAGCCCTAACCTAGCCCTAGCCCTAACCTAGCCCTAACCTAGCGCTAGCCCTAACTCTAGCCCTAACCTAGCCCTAACTTAGCCCTAACCTAGCCCTAACCTAGCCCTAACCTAGCCCTAACCTAGCCCTAACCAGAGTGCAGAAGAGTGTAACATAGTAGAAATGTTGTTGGTAATATTAAAATCTTGTCTCATCCTCGTAGACACACTGTGGTGTATGGTCTGGTCTGGTGACACCCCTCCTAATGAATGATAACGATGATGGGTAGAAGAGATGGAGTCAGAGTCACGGTCTGGCCTTTAGCCTGGCGGTCAGGCTAGCACCACAACCGTGCTTCCGTTTGCTGTCAAGCAGCCAGCGGTTCACCTCGCTGCAGGTTTTAAGAAAGTTGAGCGTAGATGTGATGTTTTCACCAAAGAGAAGGAGTAGTGGAGAAGGTAGTGGTGGTGACCAGGAAGGAGTAAGATCTGGACACGTACTAAATATCTGAACGTGCGTTGTCGTGCGTTGTTGCACGTTCAGATATTTTGTGCGTGTCCAGGCGCATGAAGATGCGTAAGCTTGTCTTGTGCATAGAGTTTGTTTACGGGACAAAGAACCTCTGCAGCCAGTCAGCACGTCACACGCGCACCCTCGCTTTGGTTTTTCTCTCAGACCAGCCATAGCGAGCCCGGAGCAGTTGGGCCCTTGGCTTAAAACTCCATTTGGGACTTAGATTTCCAGGGCTCTGAGACACAGGATCTATTTAGCAGGCTATTTCTAGAACGGTGACCTCTGTGCCATGTGTTATGGAAGCTGGGGAGTAAAAGGAGCGGCCGATGCCGTTCTTTTCTTTTCTTGTTTGCTACGTAAGGGCACATTCTCTTGGCACCTGCAGAGTCAATCTATCCACATCTTGTCCTTTAAGTCACCCCCCAGGAAGGACAAGATGTCCTGCACCGTCTGCTCTTCGTCTTATTTGTTATATGGACAATTTGATCATTTTACAAAGATATTGTATGCAGTATATGCTTGAAATGATTTTATCATTAGCAGTAAATGAATGCTAATAATGCAGGCTGTGTGTGTGTGTGTGTGTGTGTGTGTGCGTGTGCGTGTGTGTGTGTGTGTGCAGGCATGAATGCAGCCGTGAGGGCCACGGTTCGAGTGGGACTTTACACCGGAGCCAAAGTCTATTTTGTCCACGAGGTAATTCAAACTTTCATTTTCTTCTTTTTACTTCTCATTCTGCCAAAAAATATCAACCAAATCTTGGAAGTGTGTCCTTTCTTGGGCTAAAAAGCCTTTGCTTTGCCGTAATTGACCTTAGCTGCTTGTAGGAATTGTTTTTCTTTATTTTTTTAAGCTGCTGTGCATCTGTCATGATTTCAAATTTTCATTTTCTGCTTATTCATGTTTCTTTTTTATTTTCATGTACTTTGTTTTTTTTAATGAATTACTTTCTTTTATATGTTATCATTCTTTTCTTCTCTTTTATTCTTTCCCTTCTTATTTATTTTACATTTTTAATCTCTTATTTATGTTATTATTCATTTATTTCAATTCCATTTAAAGTCCATGTATTCATTTTTTATTTATTCATTTATGTTTTACTTATTAATGTAAATGTAAATGTATTTTATTTTATTTTATTTTTTATTTTAATTATTATTTATTTATTTTTATTTTCATTTACTGTAGATTTGTTTTGACTTGTTGACTTTATTTTGACCTGTAACAGTTTTTTTTGTTGTTTTTTTGTTTCCCTTCATGCCGTCTAATTCTAAAAAAATTAGGACACAAACACAATTTTTTATTTTGAAAGAAAAGGTAACCACATAAGTTTATTGTCAGTTTGTTAAACAGAGAAGGTGAAGAAATGATCAAATTGCGTAAGATGAGGGGCGTAGTCTCTCCAATGTGTCGCGGGTCTTCCCCGAGGCCATCGGACGTGCCCTGAACCCCTCCCCAAGGAGGCATCCTGCCCAGATGCCCGAGCCACCTCATCTGGCTCCTCTCAATGCGGAGGAGCAGCGCTTCTACTCTGAGTTTATCCGTGCACCCAAACATTCTCCATAAAAGTAACGAACAGAATGGGTGACAAAGACAAAGTCCAACCCTCACTGGAAACGAGTCGGACTTATTGCCGTTTGCAATGTGAACCAAACTCTGGGAAACGCAAGCTCCTCCACCACGATAAGGTGGTGGCTCAGGAACGAGACGACCATGACAATAAGTAGCGAACAGAGTGTAAACATGCCATGGAAGGACCATGAGCACCTCGAAAAGGCTGCAGACTAGAGCAGCTCCGTTGGTGGACATGTCGCCCACAGCTTGTGTTGTCCAAGAAGATGTGAGAGTGTTGTGGTTTTGTTGATTGGCAGGGTTACCAGGGCTTGGTGGATGGCGGAGACAACATCCGCCCTGCCACATGGGAAAGTGTATCAATGATGCTGCAGCTGGTGAGTAGAATCCCATTCTTAAACGCACTCCTTATCGAAGCACTATTTTAGTATGACATCAGCCCCCGTCTAACCTTGTGGAGAGTGTTTGCAATGCTTAGCCTCTGTGGTGCCATCCTGGAGGTCAAATGGGCATTGAAATGTCAACAGAGCATGATGATCCTTCTGTGATGGCTCCTTTGACTGTGAGATGTTCCTCAGGGTGGAACCGTGATTGGGAGTGCCCGCTGCCAGGACTTCCGCGCCAAGGAAGGCCGTACCAAGGCGGCGTATAACCTGGTCAAGCTGGGCATCACCAACCTGTGTGTGATTGGAGGTGATGGCAGTCTGACCGGTGCCAACCAGTTCCGAACTGAGTGGAGTCAGCTGTTGGCAGACTTGGTCAAAGCTGGTGAGATGAAAGCGTAAGCTCGTTACTGGGATGACCGGTCATCATTTCATCTGTGCTCAGGTAAAATCAGCACAAGTGAAGCAAAGCAGTCGTCCCACCTGAATATTGTGGGCATGGTGGGCTCCATTGACAACGACTTCTGTGGCACCGACATGACCATCGGCACCGACTCTGCCTTGCATCGCATCATCGAGATCGTGGACGCCATCGCCACCACAGCGCAGAGGTACGCCTGTACCATTTTTATTACTGCGTAGCTTCGCATGGGCAATACTACCGTACAGAAAGTCAACTTTAAAGTAGTCAGTGCACAGCTCAGATTCCATTTACTAACCTCTGAAAATCAGTCAACACACAGACGTTATTGGAGCAAGACAATTGCTAACAGGCAAGCATCATGGTAGTCGTGTCATGGTCTGGGGATGCAGGAGTGCTGCTGGCACTAGACATCAGCGGTTCTTTGAGGGAAAACGTGAATTCCAACATGTACTGTGACATTGTGAAGATCCGCTCCCTTGGTGTTGGTGGCGTCATGGTCTGGGAATGCATGAGTGCTGCCGGCACTAGACATCTGCGGTTCTTGGAGGAAAGAATGAATTCCAACATGTACTGTGGCATCCAGAAGATTTGAAGATCCACTGCCTTGGTGGTGGTGGCATCATGGTCTGGGGATGCATGAGTGCTGCCGGCACAGGGGAGCTGCGGTTCATTGAGGAAAAACATGAATTCCAACATGTACTGTGACATTGTGAAGATCTTCTCCCTCGGTGGCGGCGGCGTCATGGTCTGGGGATGCATGAGTGCTGCCAATACAGGGGAGCTGCGGTTCTTTGAGGAAAAACATGAATTCCAACATGTACTGTGACATTGTGAAGATACGCTCCCTCAGTGCTGGTGGCATCATGGTCTGGGGATGCATGAATGCTGCCGGTACAGGGGAGCTATGGTTCATTGAAAACATGCACTGTGACATTGTGGATCAGAGACTGGTTTGCATGTGAGATGTGAGCTATTGTACAGGATACATTGTTCATGGATGTTTCCATGCAGTCACCAGAGGACGTTCATCCTGGAGGTAATGGGCAGGCATTGTGGGTGAGTCCAGCATGTGTGTGAGGTGAACATAACGTCTTCAGTGTAGTTCAGTGTAGTTGAAACCCCGTAAAGAAACACAAAGAGGGTTTTTCTTCATGCTTTGAAGCTGCTCATGGAACTGTGACTTCCAGTTACCTGGCGTTGGTGACGGCTCTGGCATGTGCTGCTGACTGGGTGTTCATTCCAGAGATGCCCCCAGAGGAGGACTGGGAGGACCATCTGTGCAGACGACTCACTCAGGTAAAAAGCATCCCGTCTATAAATGACCAATTGCTGCTTGTGGATCTCATTTGTTTTCTTCACGCCCCGCCTAGCAAAGACAACTTGGCAACCGTCTGCACATCATCATAGTTGCAGAAGGAGCCTGTGACCTCAGTGGCAAACCAATCAGCTGCGAGTACATCAGACAGGTCAGAAGAACAATAATATTTGCTTTTGCGTGTCAGTCACACCAGTGCTGATTTGACACATTTCTGCTCAGTTGATTACAAAACGGCTTGGCTTCGACACCCGTACCACCATCTTGGGTCACGTGCAGAGAGGCGGAACCCCCTCGGCCTTTGACAGAATCCTGGTACCCCCTCCCTCCTTACATGCACTATACGTATACTAACTATACATGTTGTGTATTTGCAAGGTCATCCCATAGTTTGTGTGCTCTGTGTTGACTCAGGCCAGCAGGATGGGTATGCAGGCAGTGATGGCCCTGTTGGAGGCCACACCCGACACCCCCGCGTGTGTGGTCACCCTGTCGGGGAACATGGCTGTCAGATTGCCTCTGATGGAGTGCGTGCAAGTCGTAAGTAAACCAGCGTGCACCACACACGCACTGGAACCTCCGAAGCCCAACACATTCCGTGACGCTTCTTCATTTCCTAATTCCTAGCCAACAGCAGGGGTGTCCAAACTTTTTCCACAGAGGAAACTGAAGGATGTTTGGGGAACGATTTAAAAGATGGTAAAAGCAATCAAATGTAGCTCAATATATGAGGTCCA